>NW_027273180.1:0-11452 GCF_040938485.1 Diadema antillarum
AAAGAAGAACATGAAACATGTCTCAATTCCATGCAATTAAAAATGTGTGAAATTTGTCTTACCTGGTCAAGTGCAAAAGAAAAAAACAACTTGCGTAAAATATCTAATTTTACAGTAACCTAACAAGGTAAAAGTGTTTGAAATACATGTATTCTCAATTTCATCCTAACCACGACAAGCCTTTCTGTTTTAAAAGAAATGAACCAAACAGTGAAACTGAAAATTAGAAATATGACTGAAAGAAAGAAGAAAATAAAGCTTTGACATTCAGCAAAATGATGGAATAGGAAACCAGCCCAATCTGACATTTAAAAGAAAGTAATTATACACAATGTAAAAAAGGCTATTTAGTTCAGTGAAGACGGATAAATTCAATCTGAAGTTTATATCAGAAGAAAATAGTTTTTGGAGGGTAAAAAGTGATTTCTAGTGCACTTCTTCATCACTAACATATGGCGCATAAGCCATTTCAGAGTTAGCTCATGGGCACATTGGTACGAGTGATCTTTCTTTTTTTCTCAGTCGGTTAGGGGAACTACATTCATTTTCAGAGCAACATTATGCATATATAAGCTTTATGTACCATTTTATTGGATTCATCAATCCTGTTCAAATAAAGAATGAACTTGCATAAACCAGATGACGAGAGTGATATGTCAATTAACACTTGGAAAAGCATCCGTTGCATTATTTTGCATTGAATGTATTAACAATCTCTTTCTATTGATTTTGCCAAATATCTCTTTTGCTGTCAGGTGAATGTGCTGGCAAGCAGCATTTATAAGGATTACATGAATAATCATTACATCACAGATGCTTACCCCAGTGAATTTAAACACCAGCATGCCTGTTGGTAGGAATTACATTTATTCTGCTCAAGCCCAAAGTGGGGAACTCTCTACTGGCTTATTCTCTGTAGACTGCAGAGTGATTTTCTATAATTGCAAAAAGATTTCAGTGATAAATTGAAAGATATTGTAAGTCTGCTATTTTGGTGTTTACTTTGCTGTATATCTTGTTTCCTCTTCTTTTGTTACATGTCTAGACCTTGTATTAATTTGCATTAGTTTGCTTTTCAGCACTGCCTTGCAGTCTGACATTAATTCAGTCATGTTAATGATATTCAGTTGTCACCTTCATCCCCATTGCTTCAGATACCTTTCCTCTTCTTCAGTTTTGTCACCTTCATTCTTTCTCTATTCAGGTGTGTTCATTCATTTCATCCCACACCTGATTCTTTAGCTGAGCCCAGACAGCTCCCATTCTTACGTAATCACTCCCTCCTACTTCTATCATCTCATGCCCTTCTTTACCTATTGGTTGATTTATTGAATTAGACTGCTCCACTTTATTGAATTCCTCCACTCTATTTATTTCTATTGGTTGTTGTAGATAATTTTGATATATGTAAATATTGTCTATGTAAACTATGTTCCTGCAGAAGTTTGCTAAGGCTGCGTTCACATAGAAGTATTCGGTATTCGCTATTCGCTATTCGCTATTCGCTATTCGGGCACCGAATACACCATCACCCGCACTGTCAACTCACCATCCCATGCAGTGAGGATTTCTTCCTCCTACATCCCAGCAAATCTTATTAACAATTTCTAAACTGCATCAAAATGTCAGTCTACGTGCTTATTTTTGCTAAAGGGCAAATCCAGACCAAATGTGTCATTATTTCATAAACGAGAGACGGTATACGCTGCAAGAAAATCGAACAAGCTCGATTCCCACTTTGCTATACTTTTCGCAGCTAATCGGTACTTTCGAATAGTGCCCTCCTATGTGAACCGGTGTGAGGAAATCCTATCGTTCGCTTCAAGCTATTCGCGTGCCCTCGAAAAACGAGCCCGAATACCCGAATAGTATACTTCTATGTGAACGCAGCCTTAGGGTGAGTTGCCCCCAGAATAATCAGAGCACCACCAGACTTCTTTGACTTCAGTTCATCTTGTTTGCGTCATCTCTGAGTTCTCAACATTTAGTTTTCTTTTCTTCTTCAAGTGCATTGAAGTTTCAAGATTGAGAATGTCGCTTGATAATTTCTCAACATTAGTTTCGACTCACTACAACATGATCAGGGATTTGATGGAGCTTTTTTTTTTTCATTTTTTCATTTTAGGTACTGGCTGATTCACATGGCAATGCAATTTACCTCAATGAAAGGGAGTGTTCCATTCAGAGGAGAAACCAAAAAGTGATTGAAGAAGCACCAAGGTTTGAGTACATTTCATTTCTTTTTATTTTCCCTGAGCAGTCTTAAATATACTGTAAAGGGTGTTGCATCATACTGAAATGTCCGTTTTTGTGTTGATTTCAGGAATTGTGCATCACAATTGATAAAGTCATATATTTTTGTTGTTATTTTATGTTGCAATGTTCCAGATAATTGTACCAAAATTATGCTTCATAATCTTAGCGGCTAAGATTTTGTTGTAATTGATATTCACCAATCTTTATTGTGTAAGGTCATTATTATGAATAATTACTCCCTTTGAAAGTAATCTGAATTTTTTTTATTTCAGCAGGTAGCTGAGTTCACATGTTACTTTTTTCTCATTACTATTTTCAAGATCAATCCATGATTCCATTTCATCTTGTTTGTCTTGAGCTGCAGTATATATGTTCCATCTATGAAATATTACATTTTCCATTTTTCTTATATATTTGTTTTTTTGTCTGTATCTGATAGAGGAGAGGAAAGCAAACTTGAAGTCTTGTATGATACAGTCATATCAATCACAACGAGAACAGACACCTGTATATTCCTTCTCTGCTCTTCTGATGTCTTTGTTATAGCCAGCGTGGATGTGATACAAGTCAATCCATTTTAAGAAGAATAAAAAAAAAGATCATAGTAAAACAATGTTAAAAATGGCATTAAAGATGCTTTCTAGAAGCAGTCTCCTGAGACCACTTTGTGAGACATGTGATATGTATGTAATTATCACTTTGCTGTATATGCCATACTAGTATATTTTATGAGGTTTTTATTTACGCGAATTTTTCAAGTAGGTTGCCATTTCCAAACGCATGAAAATATTAACTCTGATGCCGACGTGAATGTAATATGCACACATACATTTCTCTGTTCATCCTTGTACTCCAAGATATCAAATTTAGCCACTCCCAAAATTGTTGGGAAGTCCTGATCTACAAAAAAAAAAAATTGACACTTGCTAGATATATGGCATATATAGTAATTTCAATCAAGGGCATCCAGAAGAGCTAAACGTAATATACACCTTAAGCAGACAAGAGCAGAAACATGAGCAGCTACAAAAACAGACTGACACATATTTCAGCTTCTGTTTGTTGCTCTTTTCATCCTTACAGTACCTTTCTAGATGAGTCCACCAGGCAAGCCATGGGTGCCCAGGCAGTGGCCCTGGCCAAGGCAGTGGACTACAAATCAGCAGGTGAGGATATCACATGTTATTCAACACCCACAGAAGTAGAGATTCTTGCTATCCAATTGGTTGAATCCTCATCATGTGACATTGGCTTAGGACCATTGCATGCTGTTGCTGTATTGTAGAATGTGCAGTTTTTATCAAGCAGTTTTGGACAGCGCAGTCTTACATCATTCCTTTACATTTACTCCCCTGTTGGGTCTTGATTAACTTTAGAGTTTGAACCTGTGCACTCCTGGGATACCACAGTAAACATGCTTTTGCAGTGTGCTCTCAATCAATGAAAGACACACACTCAATTACTGATCACTTCTTCATGCAACTGTACCATTTGCCTTTCATGAGAAATGTTTTGCCCTTTCTGTACTGTAGTCAGATATCAGTGTGGACCACATTCTTATGAAGTATTGTATAAAAAAATAGTGAATGGTCTTTACGTGGTCAATGTGCAGTGGTATAAGATTTCTCATTTGGTGAAAGACGTGGTGTTCTATTCCACTAGGCTCTGCTTCATTTGATAGAGCACCTTATCTTTCACCAACCAACAAGTCTGTTATGAATATTTGTGTTAATTTGCCATCTGCATTAGGAACAGATGTAAGGACATTTTGGTGTAAGAACAATAGTTTGCCTGTGGCTAGTGAAAAAATACATGGTAGCACGTGAACACATACATGTATGATAATTTTAGAACACTCACTGGGTTATAATATATCTGTGTGTGTTTTTGTGTCCCCCCCCCCCCCACCATGGGATTAGATCCCCATCACTTCTCCTTAGATATCTGCCTTTTTACCAGTCCTCAGCTGTAGCTTTAATACTGCTCTGAGTGGGGTGTCCCCTAGGGTAGCAATCCACTGTCTGTGTGTTTTCTCTTTTACCTAGAGCAACTGCCATGGGCCAGAGCATAGTAGCCCAAAACTTGCCTCAGGACCTCCCCAACATGATGTTCCTGCCTTTTGAGACATAAATGGAAAATATCCTGCTGCTGCATGCAGCCTGATCCAACTTAGCTTACCCAGTACTGGATGTGACGCAAAATTTCTTCTATTCACAGCGAAGTCATATTAATTTATACAGTGTACATATTTCCTTCTCGAATATTTACATGTATACTGCGTCTCCTGCAGCACCGGCTATACTTTAGCAACTGTCAGTCTATCTGTGCTGCTCTCTGTCTATCTTTATATGTTTGTCTTAAGGATCGTCTGTCCATTATTCAGTATTGATATCCGCGTGACTGTACTCAGAAAATTTCACGTTCTGGATGTTTTTTTTATGTATTCTTATTGGTGGCTCTTCCTCCTTGATAATATTCAAGATTACGTCCAAATTATTTTATCTCTGCTTATCTGAACAGGTACTGTTGAATTCTTGGTAGACTCCAATCGAAACTTCTACTTCTTGGAGATGAACACAAGGTTACAAGTAGGTATTTTCATTGTACACGAAGTAGAATAAGTCGTAAGCAATATCAGCATTTTGTAGCCCTCTGCTTATCTGGGTGTACAAAATACAAACATGTGGGTATATGTACCAAAGTTTTAAAATGCTGGTACATATTTTTGTTATGCTTCCGCAACGAAGTGGCCGGAGGCATTATGTTTTCGGGTCGTCCGTTCCGTCCGTCCGTCCGTCCCGTTTTGTTTTTGTCGATATCTCGAGAGCCGTGTGGTGGTTTTACATCAAACTTGGTATGAGGGTATATCCTTGGGGGATAATACTTTGTGTGGATTTTAGGGTCACAGGGTCAAAGGTCAAAGGTCACAGGTTATTTTGTGAAAAAAAATTGAAATTTCATGTTTTTCTCCATATCTCGCAAATGGTTCACGGTATCTTCATGGAACTTAGTATATATGCTTGTACCGATGGGCAGTGATTATCTAGGGAAGTTGGGGGTCATGGGTCAAAGGTCAGGGGGTCAAAGGTCAAGGTCAACTCTTCAAAATATCACTACTTTCCTTAAAATGCAATATGCCTGAAGGTTTTTTTTTTTTTTACTTGATGTATGGCATGTATTACCCAATATATATTTTGGGGGAAGTTTCTTGCCAAAAGGTCAAAGGTCAAAAGGTAAAAGGTCAAGTGAAAGTGCTAAATTGCACTTTTTCCTCCATATCTCTAAAGTAACTCAAGGTATCATCTTGAAACTTACATATTTATGCATGTTCAACCTAACTGTGATTCTCTTTGGAACTGTGAGGTCAAAGGTCAAAGGCCAGGTTTAGATAATGCTATTTTCCCATTTGATACTGAAATTATACTTTTTCTCAATACCTTGAAAATTACTCAATGCATAAACTTATAAAAGGGTCAAAAGTCAAGTTAAAATCATCAGTTCCCCAAATACCTGCACTCTGACATTTTAATCATTCATCCAATTGAACCTAGTTCTAGGAAAGTGAACATTCAGCACATTTGTGTCAAACCTGTCATTTTAATATTTTGCCAATTGTGTGAAACTGTCATCACACATTGTCAAGACATTGTACTATAGACCTATTAGGAGAACCATGCATTATGGCGGAGGCATATCAGTCGCCATAGCGATACATCTAGTTTTCTACTTAATATAATTTCCTACCTGTTGTGTGTCACTCAGACAAACTGCCAAGTGTAGATATCATATTTTTATGTGTGTGGGTGTGTGTGTGTGTTTGTGTTTAGGTGGAAAATATTAAAATAGTTTGAACTCTACATTTCATACAGATATTTCCCATATTTGCCAATATCAGAGAAAAACAGTAACTTTAATCTTCTAAAATTGTGTTGCCAATTTAAAGATTAGTTATGACCTCAGCATCAAGAGGCTTTTGAAACTTCCGCAATGAAAACAAACAATTATATTTTGAGCAACGAATGGTTCAAGCGAAAGATAATCTTTCACTCTGCCTCATGAAACGCTAACAAGGAAAAGTGAAAGTTGTAATAAAAAGAGATGGCACCTAGGCCAAACATTTTGCACAAAGTTTAGATCAAATACAAGTCTCTGAATACTCGGGTCTGATTGGCTGACACCTGACTTATGTTTGATTTTTCTGACTTAAATTTGATTGCATCTTTAATGCAACAGTACCCGGACCACAAAAACAAATATTTAGGGGACTTAATGGGTTGATAATTGTAATTCTTAAATCTGTTTTAATGGTTCTCATACCAGGTTGAGCATCCCATCACAGAGTGCATCACTGGGGTAGACCTGGTCCAGGAGATGATCCGCGTTGCCAAGGGCCACCATCTCCGCTACTCTCAGGAGGACATTCCCATCAATGGCTGGGCCATTGAGAGTCGTGTCTATGCAGAGGTGAGGAACACTCTGCAGGCATTTTTGTGCCTCCGCCACGAAGTTTTGCCAGAGGCATTATGTTTTCGGGTTGTCTGTCCGTCCTTCCGTCCGTCTGCAATGAATTTTGTGGACAGCGGAACTAAAAAACCTTTTGAGGTATCCTAATGAAACTTGGCATGTATATATGTATTAGGGGGTGAAGTTGTGCCTATAAAATGGAAACGCATGCTATCATAGCGTTGGTGTGCTTGAGGTGTAACCTGTTTTTGTTTCTGTCAAGCCTTTGAATATGTGACAATGCATATTCCTGTCACAAAAGTTAATAGTTGCATTGTCAAATTTCCCAGAGGTAGAGCTAACAGCAGATTGGTCTCGTTCAAGCTTTTTATGTTTCAGTCTTCGCAATTATTTTTTTAAAAAGTTTATTTATCTTTTCTGAGTGTTCGATGTAGACAAGATAACTGACGGCAAATGGAAGAGCCAACTGTGATAATGTTATGATGTCACAGTATGCAACGAACCAGTACAGAATGACGCAAACTGCAGAAAGTATACAAGCCCGTGTAGGGGGAATCCATGTTTCAGTTTGTGTAATCTGTCAGATGGGCTGTTCCAATGCCTTTCGGAGCAGATGGCTCCAGATGTCAGGTTTACATGAATACATGTAATGTGGTTTGTGGCTTCTGCAGATTATAACTGGTTTGTTGCGGTTTCTGTAGATTGTAACTGTTAGTTTGCAGTGTCTGCAGATTATAACTGTTGTGTGCGCATGCCATGAAATGGTTCTTTTCAGACTTGTTTGTTGTTGTGTCAGAGTCAGCATAAATTGTGTGAACTTCTTCACTGAGTGATTGCATGTTAATTTATGTTAATATATGTTGTGTATATAGAATAAACATATTTTCATATGTACACAGAGCTTCTATCTGAAAATTTCTCTGCTTTGTTAAACTTTTATTAATCTTTGCTGCTTTATTCAGCGAGTGTTCATAATAAATAAAAAGTCTTTCAATATTATTTCATGGCTTATGTTTCTTTGTACACATGTATATTGTACAGAAGCAGGATATCTGAGTGGGAGAAAAGAGAGATTAAAGGACAAGTTCACCTTCATAGACATGTGGGTTTAGTGAATGCAGCAATATTAGTACAACACATCAGTGAGAGTTTGAGCAAAATCGGACAATCCGTTCAAAAGTTATGAATTTTTGAAGTTTCTGCTCAGTCACGGCTGAATGAAAAGACTACTATAGCTTGTGATGTCACATGAGTACAACGATATAAAGAAAGAATAAAGAAAATTCAACATATTTCCATTTTTCTCGCATAACAAAAGAACACTTGATTTCTCTCTTCCAGAAGGCAGGGGGAATAATATTACCCTTAACATACGTCAGTAGCAAGTCGAAGAAATGTGCACTTTATTCAAAAAGTCAAGTGTTGTGAAATTCTCTTTTTATTTTCCTTATATAGTTGTAGGCATGTGACATCATACACTGTGGTAGTCTCCTTTTCCAGCAGTGACTGCGCAGATGCTTGAAAATATTCGTAACTTTTGAACGGATTGTCCAATTTTCCTCAAACTTTCACTGATGTGTTCTACTAATATTGCTGCATTCTCTCAATCCTTGTATATGAAGGTGGACTTGTCCTTTAATGTTGACATAAGGGAAGTGAAAGAACTGGTAGCTGAGTGGATTGATGTGATGAGAGATAACAGTAGACAAGATTAGCTGCTGTTTATCTTACTACAAACACATCTCTTAGCAAGTTTTCATGCAATATCTTTCACATCTAATGTTTCTGCAATGCACAGGGGTATACCTTAGTATGAAAAATTTTGCAATTTGATAATGATGGGGTAATACGTTGTTTTATCAAAATGATGATAGTGGTAATATTAAAAAGATGATAATGATTTTATCAGGCCAGCAATCATGCACTCCCACACAAGCATACACAAACAGCAGAGTACAACACTCTGGCATTTAATAGGGTGTGAGCAAGGAGGTTTAAAGGGTGTGTACAGTTCTGGTCGAGGTGTAGATTTAGCTTTTAACATTTTGCAAGATATTCAGAAACCACTCTTATGAGATGTAAGGGGGAATGCAGTTCTAAGGGATATCACAAGTTTATTCGATGAAAATCGGTTTTGAAATGGCTGAGATATCCAAAAACAAGGTGAAACAAAGAGATCCTAATAAAGTTGTGGCATGTTGCCTTTTATTATTAGCACTTTTTTGGATATCAGCCATTTGAAAACCAATTTTCATCAAATAAACGTTGAATCCTTCTTAAAATTACATGCTCTTTCATATTTCATAAGAGGCTTTTTATTATCTCACTTAGGAATGTTCAAAACATGAATCCCTACCTCAACCAGTACTGTACAGTCCCTTTAAGAGTTGGGAGTTCCAATTGGCTGTAATTATTCAAACAGTTGTCAGATTTCTATTGACTTACAAAAGAACTTCACAGGTGCATTTGTGCCTGTGATGATCGATGTTTGAAGCCGCCGTCTTGGTGAGCAATCTGAAGATTTATTTTGAACGCTAACATAATATTAGCCGAATTTTGCTTATTTATTTATCAAATGTAATAAAGTTTCACTTGATGAAATGGATGTAAAACAAAAGTCAATCCCGTGCAGAAATTTGTGCAATTGTGTAAATCAGAGCTGTATCATGTGAAAATGTTTAAAACTGTACCATCGTGGAAAGCCTGTTTTATCACTTTTCCGCTTAATTCCGACAAATAAAACTAACATGAAATAATCTTCAAATATAATTCTCTATTGATAGATATATCAAATTAGTGCCCGATTATGCCCAGTCGAGTAATTTTCATCTTTATTTCAGCATTTTTTGCACAATTTCTATTCGCACATCCTCGTGTCTATACCACCTACCTTTTATAAGAAGGGATAGCGAAAATCAATTACCATCACAAAGACATATCTTCCTTAGAAAGTGGCTGGTGATTATGCAATGAGACACGAGTCAATTGTCTTCCTATCAGCGTGGCAGATCCTGTTTGGCACATGCTTCAAATATTTTTCGAGCGGCGGCATTGAACATCTAGAAAAGGAAATAAGACAGTTGCGACTCCATTCTCTTGAACCTTTTTGGTGTGAGGAATGTACTATAGTCCATACAGTGATACTGCCATAATTGTCATAAGATCAAAGAACATTTACGTGCATATATAGAGTGCTGAAGTGTAACATCATAGCCATTCATTGTCATGGGAATTGGTTTGAAATAACCTCACGCAACCCAAACATCTGTGAACACAACAGTTGCTAATGTAACTTGTACCTGGACCAAACCCACTGCCCAAAGTCTTTTGCAAGGGTAACCTGCACTATTAAGCTGTAACTATAGACTGTGACATTATTTCTTACATGCTCCATTAGCCCTGTTGAAGAGGCACAACAGAATTCAAAAAACAAAAAATAAAACACACCAACAGACCACACACACACATCATATACAATGTATTGAAGATTTACAGAAAGACCAAGTTCTGTGACGTATGTAGCAAGTACTTTTTATTGACATTTCTAGGTATCTACAAATTACACAAGGTTGGAGTGATGACATGAATCAATTTCTCAACACGTGTGATATACACATGCAATCAAGGTGATCGTAAGTCTGTCAAACAAACAAAAGAATCCTTCTGATGTACAAATAAAAATGTGATGTGCTACTACCAAAACGCCAATTCAGATGTTGAGGTTTTAAACATCCAATTTAACACAGCCACAAATTCTTTGCATCATTGCAGAAATATTCTAGATATTTCTGTCTTTTCATCATATTTCATCAGCATGATCATGAATTTGCACAGATTCTCTTTATTCCTGAACTTGGAACAAAGCTACTATTCGAGGGAAATTTGGCTTATCAATAAAGAAAAAAGGAAAGATAAGTATGAATGGGAATTAAAAGCTGAATCAGCATTTCATCACTATGAAAGATTTTATTTTCTAGTGGGCGGCTACAGAACATAAACTGTACACTGTGCACACTGTGCTGCTACTATTTTTCAATTCTGACGAGTCTCCAACCTTCTTGCCTTTTTCCAAGTTCTGTGAATAGGTTACAATACATAAAGGAACAGAATGAGAATGATGTCATAGAATGGACACCATGCATCAAGGGGAGCACTCGGCTTGAGAAGGCGGGACCACGTCACCTTGGCAACCGTGGAGAATTATCTTCCAAAAAGATGCCTCTCTCTCCTGGAGCTGGTACATCTCATCTGTGCTACAATCTCCTTCAAAATGAAGTTACGATGCATGACTCGTGACAAAATGTGCATAATGATATTTTCAGACCTACCAGTACCTCACAGTGTACTGTACAATAGAAGATATCGGTCTGTATCACAATTTCAATATAATTTACACATATATACATATATGTACAATGTTACTTAATAAAGAAGGCATTTTTATTCCCATTGTACAGCAAACTGAATCACTAAACACTTTTTCTGTTGGTGTTTTTTAACACTACTGAGATTGGGCATACAAATATCACATTTTTGTTTTCCTCATATAAAAATCTCATCTCAAGTAATACATGTTTGGAAAACTGCTTTGAAGGACTGAAGTAAGCTTCCTTTCTTGTTTTCAACCAGTGATCAAACTAAATCGTATGGAATACCATTGTGATGAATATCAATACCTTGAAAGAAAGTTGAATGATCTTTAGAGGGTTAAAAATTTCAGTGGACTACTGAA
>NW_027273181.1:0-29527 GCF_040938485.1 Diadema antillarum
ATTTGCGTCGGTATAACTGTGTAGCTTTTACAAAGATCGCATATAAAATGATGTATACATAACATTATACTGCCTTTATTTCAAACAAACACTGAAACGGCCTGGGCCACATTGGGGTCGCTGTAAATGTGTAGCGTAGGATGTTAGCAACCTCATCTGACCACTCACATAGTGGCCCAGGCTGTAAAAGGGCCTGACAGTTAAAATGACAATGTAGGTGTTTCCTGCCATTTACAAACGTTATATATAAAATGCTACATATCCTTGTATTTTCGTTATTTGAGACATTGAAACGGCGTGGGCCACACTGGGTCGGTATAAATGTGTAGCTTAGGAGGTTAGCAACCTCATCTGACCACTCACATAGTGGCCAAGGCCTTAGGGGCCTGACATTTAAAGTGGGGGTGGGGTAAGCAATTTCAACTGGTTTCAACTGGTCTCTATTTGTAACTGGTTTCAACTGGTTTTAACTAGTTTCAAGTAGTTTCAACATGTTTCAACTGATCTCAACTGGTTTCAACTGGTTTTAAGTAGTTTCAAATGGTCTCAACTGGTTTCAACTGTTATTGACTAGTTTCAACTGGTTTTAATTCGTTTCAACTGGTTTCAAATTTTTTTTGAACTGGTCTCAACTGGTTAGAACTGGTCTCAACCGGTATGGACTAGTTTCAACTGATCTCAAGTTATTTCAACTGGTCTCAACTGGTTTCAACTGGTTTGATCTGTTCTCACTAGTTTTAACTGGTTTCAACTGCTTTGAACTGGTCTCAACTGGTTTTAGCTGGTTTCAACTGCTTTGAACTGGTCTCAACTGGTTTTAACTGGTTTTATCTGGTTCAATGTATCTCAACTGGATTCAACTAGTCTCAACTGGTTTTCACTGGTTTCAAGTACGTAGTTTCAACTGATCTCAAGTGGTTTCATTTGGTTTCAACTGGTTTCAACTTGTTTGAAATGTCTAAACTGGTTTTAACATGTTTTCACTGGTTTTCAAGTGGTCTCTGTTTCTAACTAACTGATTTCAAGTAGGTTTAACTTTTTTCAACTGGTTTAGACTGGTTTTAATTAGTTTCAAGTAATTTTAACAGGTTTCGATTGATCTAAACTGGTTTCAACTGATTTTGACTGGTTTCAACTGGTTTCAACTGGTTTTAACTAGTTTGAAATGGTCTCAACTGGTTTCACCTATTCTTGACTAGTTTCAACTGGTTTTAACTCGTTTCAACTGGTTTCAACTTTTTTTGAACTGGTCTCAACCGGTATGGACTAGTTTCAACTGATCTCAAGTTATTTCAACTGGTCTCAACTGGTTTCAACTGCTTTGAACTGGTCTCAACTGGTTTTAGCTGGTTTGAACTGCTTTGAACTGGTCTCAACTGGTTTTAACTGGTTTTAACTGGTTCAATGTATCTCAACTGGGTTCAACTAGTCTGAACTGGTTTTCACTGGTTTCAAGTACGTAGTTTCAACTGATCTCAAGTGGTTTCATTTGGTTTCAACTGGTTTCAACTTGTTTGAAATGTCTAAACTGGTTTTAACAGGTTTTCACTGGTTTTCAACTGGTCTCTGTTTCTAACTAACTGGTTTCAAGTAGTTTTAACTTTTTCAACTGGTTTCAACCTGTTTTGACTAGTTTCGAGTAATTTTAATAGGTTTCGACTGATCTAAACTGGTTTCAACTGATTTTGACTGGTTTCAACTGGTTTTAACTGATTTTAACTAGTTTCTACTGGTCTCATCTGGTTTCAACTGTTGTCGATTTTTTTCAACTTTTTTTACACGGTTTATACTGGTCTCAACTGGTTTTAACTGGTTTCAACTTCTTTCCTTGATATTCATCTTTGCATTCATCCAGGTTTGATTTGTCTTTTTTTTTCAATTTGTATTTCTTTATAGTAATTGCTTTCATCATTTCTTTTCAAACTTATCCATCTCTCCCTTGCTTTCCTTTATAATACAAGTTTCTCTTCTTCCCTTCCATTGTTTTTTAATGAACGCTCTATTTTGTAAACCTTTTGTTTTTGTGGGTTGAACTTTTTGAATACTTGAGATCAGTTGAAACTAATTGACACCAGTTGAACCCAGTTAAAACCAGTTTAACTAGATGAAACCAGTTAAAACCAGATGAGATCAGTTCAATTCAGTTGAAACCAGATGAAACCAGTTCAAGCCAGTTGAGACTAGTTCAAACCAGTTGAAACCAGTTGAGAAATTAGTGTGTGTAATGAGTCTCGGCATTATAACGGTGATGAAATCAAATTAGTCCATACTGAAAGTTTCATTGAATTCCCAGTAAATTGGGTATTTGGCAGTAACAACGCAAAGTAAAGAAACATCGGGCAGTATATTCGATGTGTTGTACAAGGAGAGAAAATTCCTTGTATTTGTTATGTCGATTTTTGTTACTCACTAGACATCCGGGGAAGGTTCGACGAAATAAAGAATCTGTTATTGGGGAAATCGTACATTACATTGCCAACGGGATTGAAACCATTTCCAAAGTAAAACCGTCAAATTTTCGTGCAAGAGAAACGAAATCATTGGTTTTCCAAAAAACAGGATGTTATGAATTCAAGTGAATGATAAATGACCAATTTAAGATGCTTGATAGTCTAGTTACTCGCAGCTTGCCACAAGTACCAAAGTATTTAAAAGTAATAGAAGGAATGAAATGCCTTTTTCCTTCTAACTCTTTAATTGCGCGTCCTATGGTTTCTTATTTTTGCGTCATTTGCGTCATTAGTAAATGACGCAATGTATTGAAAATTATTCGTAACAAAGCCGTCAATTTTGTCAATCTGATTACAAAGCTATTTTGTTCAAAAGAAACAAAACTTTCATTTCTTATTATGACGGAATTGAGAAGTTTAAAAGAAACTTTAAGAAACTTCAGGAACTTCAAGAAAGAGTATGTTACGGAATCAAGTGACTGATAAATGACCGTTTTAAGATGCTTGATAGTCTAATTACTGGCAGTTTAAAACAAGTACCAAAGTATTTGAAAGCAGCAGAAGGAATGAAATGTCTTTTTACTTCTTGATCTTTAATCTCGTGTGCTATGGTTTGTTATCTTTACGTCATTACTACAAATGACGCAATGTATTGACAATGATTTGTAACAAACCTGTCAATTTTGTCAATCTGATTACAAAGCTATTTTGTTCAAAAGAAACAAAAACTTTCATTTCTTGTCATGGCGGAAATCAGAAATTAAAAAAAAACTTAAGAAACTTCAGGAACTTCAAGAAAGAGTATGTTATGAAATCAAATGACTGATAAATGACCAATTTAAGATGCTTGATAGTCTAATTAATTGCAGTTTGAAACGAGTACCAAACTACTTGAGAGTAGAAGAATGAATAAAATGTCTTTTTTCTTGTGATCTTTAATCGCGTGTGCTATGATGTCTTATCTTTGCGTCATTACTACTAATGACGCAATGTATTGAAAATGATTTGTAACACACCCGTCAATTTTGTCAATCTGATTGCAAAGCTATTTTGTTCAAAAGAAACAAAACTTTCATTTTTTGTTATGACGGAATTCAGAAGTTTAAAAGAAACTTGAATTTCAAAAAAGAGTATTATGAAATCAAGTGACTGACAACTGAGCAATTTAAGATGCTTGACAGTCTAATTACTTTTATTTGAAACAAGTACCAAAGTTTTTGAAAATAGCAGAATGAATAAAATGTCTTTTTTCTTCTTGATCTTTAATGGCGTGTGCTATGGTTTCTTATCTTTGCGACATTACTACTAATGTATGACGCAATGTATTGAAAACGATTTGTAACAAACCCGTCAATTTTGTCAATCTGGTTCCACAGCTATTTTGTTCGTTATTGGTTAAATCGTACATTACATTGCAAACGGGTGGGAGTTCGTTTGCAACGTAAAACCATCAAAATTTCGTGCAAGGTAAGCGAAATCATTGGTTTTCAAGAAAGAGTATGTTATGAAATCAAGTGACTGATTAATGACCAATTTCAGATGCTTGATAGTCTAATCATTTGCAGTTTGAAACAAGTACCAAACTATTTGAAAGTAGCAGAAGGAATGAAATGTCTTTTTTCTTCTTAATATGTAATCGCGTGTGCTATGGTTTCTTATATTTGCGTCATTACTACTAATGACGCAATGTATTGAAAATGATTTTTAACAAACCCGTCAGTATTGTCAAACTAATAAGAAAGCTATTTTGTTCCAAAGAAAAAAAATTGTCATTTCTTATAATGACGGAATTCAGAAGTTGAAAAGAAACTAAGAAACTTCAGGAACTTCAAGAAAGCGTATGTTAGGAAATCAAGTGACACAATGTATTGAAATGTAATGTATCAGTATAAATGACCAGTATAAATCGGTATAAATATATAGCTTGGGATGTTAACAACGTCATCTGACCACTCACATAGTGGCCCAGGCCGTAAGGGCCTGACAGTTAAAGTGACAATATAGGTTTTTTTGC
The DNA here is from genome assembly GCF_040938485.1 of Diadema antillarum. Classification (NCBI taxonomy): domain Eukaryota; kingdom Metazoa; phylum Echinodermata; class Echinoidea; order Diadematoida; family Diadematidae; genus Diadema; species Diadema antillarum. The sequence continues at coordinate 4,465 of NW_027273181.1, forward strand.
ACTTTACAAACGTTATATATATCAACTGCTACATATCCTTGTATTTTCGTTATTTTGAGACATTGAAACGGCCTGGGCCATATTGGGGTGGGTATAAATGTGTAGCTTAAAATGATTCCAACCTCATCTGACCACTCACATAGTGGCCCAATCTGTAGGAGCCTGACAGTTAAAGTGGCAATGTAGGTGCTTCTTGCCATTTACAAAGGTCGCATATATAAAATGCTACATAACTTTGTAATGCCTTTATTTAAAAAAAGAAATACTAAAACGGCCTAGCCATATTTCCGTCGGTATAACTGTGTAGCTTTTACAAAGATCGCATATAAAATGATGTATACATAACATTATACTGCCTTTCTTTCAAACAAACACTGAAACGGCCTGGGCCACATTGGGGTCGCTGTAAATGTGTAGCGTAGGATGTTAGCAACCTCATCTGACCACTCACATAGTGGCCCAGGCTGTAAAAGGGCCTGACAGTTAAAATGACAATGTAGGTGTTTCCTGCCATTTACAAACGTTATATATAAAATGCTACATATCCTTGTATTTTCGTTATTTTGAGACATTGAAACGGCGTGGGCCACACTGGGGTCGGTATAAATGTGTAGCTTAGGAGGTTAGCAACCTCATCTGACCACTCACATAGTGGCCAAGGCCTTAGGGGCCTGACATTTAAAGTGGGGGTGGGGTAAGCAATTTCAACTGGTTTCAACTGGTCTCTATTTGTAACTGGTTTCAACTGGTTTTAACTAGTTTCAAGTAGTTTCAACATGTTTCAACTGATCTCAACTGGTTTCAACTGGTTTTAAGTAGTTTCAAATGGTCTCAACTGGTTTCAACTGTTATTGACTAGTTTCAACTGGTTTTAATTCGTTTCAACTGGTTTCAAATTTTTTTTTGAACTGGTCTCAACTGGTTAGAACTGGTCTCAACCGGTATGGACTAGTTTCAACTGATCTCAAGTTATTTCAACTGGTCTCAACTGGTTTCAACTGGTTTGATCTGTTCTCAACTAGTTTTAACTGGTTTCAACTGCTTTGAACTGGTCTCAACTGGTTTTAGCTGGTTTCAACTGCTTTGAACTGGTCTCAACTGGTTTTAACTGGTTTTATCTGGTTCAATGTATCTCAACTGGATTCAACTAGTCTCAACTGGTTTTCACTGGTTTCAAGTACGTAGTTTCAACTGATCTCAAGTGGTTTCATTTGGTTTCAACTGGTTTCAACTTGTTTGAAATGTCTAAACTGGTTTTAACATGTTTTCACTGGTTTTCAAGTGGTCTCTGTTTCTAACTAACTGATTTCAAGTAGGTTTAACTTTTTTCAACTGGTTTAGACTGGTTTTAATTAGTTTCAAGTAATTTTAACAGGTTTCGATTGATCTAAACTGGTTTCAACTGATTTTGACTGGTTTCAACTGGTTTCAACTGGTTTTAACTAGTTTGAAATGGTCTCAACTGGTTTCACCTATTCTTGACTAGTTTCAACTGGTTTTAACTCGTTTCAACTGGTTTCAACTTTTTTTGAACTGGTCTCAACCGGTATGGACTAGTTTCAACTGATCTCAAGTTATTTCAACTGGTCTCAACTGGTTTCAACTGCTTTGAACTGGTCTCAACTGGTTTTAGCTGGTTTGAACTGCTTTGAACTGGTCTCAACTGGTTTTAACTGGTTTTAACTGGTTCAATGTATCTCAACTGGGTTCAACTAGTCTGAACTGGTTTTCACTGGTTTCAAGTACGTAGTTTCAACTGATCTCAAGTGGTTTCATTTGGTTTCAACTGGTTTCAACTTGTTTGAAATGTCTAAACTGGTTTTAACAGGTTTTCACTGGTTTTCAACTGGTCTCTGTTTCTAACTAACTGGTTTCAAGTAGTTTTAACTTTTTCAACTGGTTTCAACCTGTTTTGACTAGTTTCGAGTAATTTTAATAGGTTTCGACTGATCTAAACTGGTTTCAACTGATTTTGACTGGTTTCAACTGGTTTTAACTGATTTTAACTAGTTTCTACTGGTCTCATCTGGTTTCAACTGTTGTCGATTTTTTTCAACTTTTTTTACACGGTTTATACTGGTCTCAACTGGTTTTAACTGGTTTCAACTTCTTTCCTTGATATTCATCTTTGCATTCATCCAGGTTTGATTTGTCTTTTTTTTTCAATTTGTATTTCTTTATAGTAATTGCTTTCATCATTTCTTTTCAAACTTATCCATCTCTCCCTTGCTTTCCTTTATAATACAAGTTTCTCTTCTTCCCTTCCATTGTTTTTTAATGAACGCTCTATTTTGTAAACCTTTTGTTTTTGTGGGTTGAACTTTTTGAATACTTGAGATCAGTTGAAACTAATTGACACCAGTTGAACCCAGTTAAAACCAGTTTAACTAGATGAAACCAGTTAAAACCAGATGAGATCAGTTCAATTCAGTTGAAACCAGATGAAACCAGTTCAAGCCAGTTGAGACTAGTTCAAACCAGTTGAAACCAGTTGAGAAATTAGTGTGTGTAATGAGTCTCGGCATTATAACGGTGATGAAATCAAATTAGTCCATACTGAAAGTTTCATTGAATTCCCAGTAAATTGGGTATTTGGCAGTAACAACGCAAAGTAAAGAAACATCGGGCAGTATATTCGATGTGTTGTACAAGGAGAGAAAATTCCTTGTATTTGTTATGTCGATTTTTGTTACTCACTAGACATCCGGGGAAGGTTCGACGAAATAAAGAATCTGTTATTGGGGAAATCGTACATTACATTGCCAACGGGATTGAAACCATTTCCAAAGTAAAACCGTCAAATTTTCGTGCAAGAGAAACGAAATCATTGGTTTTCCAAAAAACAGGATGTTATGAATTCAAGTGAATGATAAATGACCAATTTAAGATGCTTGATAGTCTAGTTACTCGCAGCTTGCCACAAGTACCAAAGTATTTAAAAGTAATAGAAGGAATGAAATGCCTTTTTCCTTCTAACTCTTTAATTGCGCGTCCTATGGTTTCTTATTTTTGCGTCATTTGCGTCATTAGTAAATGACGCAATGTATTGAAAATTATTCGTAACAAAGCCGTCAATTTTGTCAATCTGATTACAAAGCTATTTTGTTCAAAAGAAACAAAACTTTCATTTCTTATTATGACGGAATTGAGAAGTTTAAAAGAAACTTTAAGAAACTTCAGGAACTTCAAGAAAGAGTATGTTACGGAATCAAGTGACTGATAAATGACCGTTTTAAGATGCTTGATAGTCTAATTACTGGCAGTTTAAAACAAGTACCAAAGTATTTGAAAGCAGCAGAAGGAATGAAATGTCTTTTTACTTCTTGATCTTTAATCTCGTGTGCTATGGTTTGTTATCTTTACGTCATTACTACAAATGACGCAATGTATTGACAATGATTTGTAACAAACCTGTCAATTTTGTCAATCTGATTACAAAGCTATTTTGTTCAAAAGAAACAAAAACTTTCATTTCTTGTCATGGCGGAAATCAGAAATTAAAAAAAAACTTAAGAAACTTCAGGAACTTCAAGAAAGAGTATGTTATGAAATCAAATGACTGATAAATGACCAATTTAAGATGCTTGATAGTCTAATTAATTGCAGTTTGAAACGAGTACCAAACTACTTGAGAGTAGAAGAATGAATAAAATGTCTTTTTTCTTGTGATCTTTAATCGCGTGTGCTATGATGTCTTATCTTTGCGTCATTACTACTAATGACGCAATGTATTGAAAATGATTTGTAACACACCCGTCAATTTTGTCAATCTGATTGCAAAGCTATTTTGTTCAAAAGAAACAAAACTTTCATTTTTTGTTATGACGGAATTCAGAAGTTTAAAAGAAACTTGAATTTCAAAAAAGAGTATTATGAAATCAAGTGACTGACAACTGAGCAATTTAAGATGCTTGACAGTCTAATTACTTTTATTTGAAACAAGTACCAAAGTTTTTGAAAATAGCAGAATGAATAAAATGTCTTTTTTCTTCTTGATCTTTAATGGCGTGTGCTATGGTTTCTTATCTTTGCGACATTACTACTAATGTATGACGCAATGTATTGAAAACGATTTGTAACAAACCCGTCAATTTTGTCAATCTGGTTCCACAGCTATTTTGTTCGTTATTGGTTAAATCGTACATTACATTGCAAACGGGTGGGAGTTCGTTTGCAACGTAAAAGCATCAAATTATCGTGCAAGGTAAGCGAAATCATTGGTTTTCAAGAAAGAGTATGTTATGAAATCAAGTGACTGATTAATGACCAATTTAGGATGGTTGATAGTCTAATAATCTGCAGTTTGAAACAAGTACCAAGCTATTTGAAAGTAGCAGAAGGAATGAAATGTCTTTTTTCTTCATAATATTTAATCGCGTGTGCTATGGTTTCGTATAGTTGCGTCATTACTACTAATGACGCAATGTATTGAAAATGATTTTTCACAAACCCGTCAATATTGTCAAACTAATTAGAAAGCTATTTTGTTCAAAAGAAACAAAATTGTCATTTCTTATAATGACGGAATTCAGAAGTTGAAAAGAAGCTAGGAAACTTCAGGAACTTCAAGAAAGCGTATGTGAGGAAATCAAGTGACACAATCTATTGAAATGTAATGTATCAGTATAAATGACCGTGTATAAATCGGTATAAATATATAGCTTGGGATGTTAACAACGTCATCTGACCACTCACATAGTGGCCCAGGCCGTAAGGGCCTGACAGTTAAAGTGACAATATAGGTTTTCTTGCACTTTACGAACGTTATATATCAAATGCTACATATCCTTGTATTTTCGTTATTTTGAGACATTGAAACGGCCTGGGCCATATTGGGGTGGGTATAAATGTGTAGCTTAAAATGATGCCAACCTCATCTGACCACTCACATAGTGGCCCAGTCTGTAGGAGCCTGACAGTTAAAGTGGCAATGTAGGTGCTTCTTGCCATTTACAAAGGTCGCATATATAAAATGCTACATAACTTTGTAATGCCTTTATTTAAAAAAAGAAATACTAAAACGGCCTAGCCACATTTGCGTCGGTATAACCGTGTAGCTTTTACAAAGATCGCATATAAAATGATATATACATAACCTTATACTGCCTTTATTTCAAACAAACACTGAAACGGCCTGGGCCACATTGGGGTCGCTGTAAATGTGTAGCGTAGGATGTTAGCAACCTCATCTGACCACTCACATAGTGGCACAGGCTGTAAAAGGGCCTGACAGTTAAAGTGACAATGTAGGTGTTTCCTGCCATTTACAAACGGTATATATAAAATGCTACATATCCTTGTATTTTCGTTATTTTGAGACATTGAAACGGCGTGGGCCACACTGGGGTCGGTATAAATGTGTAGCTTAGGAGGTTAGCAACCTCATCTGACCACTCACATAGTGGCCCAGGCCTTAGGGTCCTGACATTTAAAGTGGGGGTGGGGTAAGCAATTTCAACTGGTTTCAACTGGTCTCTATTTGTAACTGGTTTCAACTGGTTTTAACTAGTTTCAAGTAGTTTCAACATGTTTCAACTGATCTCAACTGGTTTGAACTGGTTTTAACTAGTTTCAAATGGTCTCAACTGGTTTCAACTGTTCTTGACTAGTTTCAACTTGTTTTATCTCGTTTCAACTGGTTTCAACTTTTTTTGAACTGGTCTCAACTGGTTAGAACTGGTCTCAACCGGTATGGACTAGTTTCAACTGATCTCAAGTTATTTCAACTGGTCTCAACTGGTTTCAACTGGTTTCAACTTCTTTCCTTGATATTCATCTTTGCATTCATCCAGGTTTGATTTATCTTTTTTTTTTCCAATTTGCATTTCTTTATAGTAATTGCTTTCATCATTTCTTTTCAAACTTATCCATCTCTCCCTTGCTTTCCTTTATAATACAAGTTTCTCTTCTTCCTTCCATTGTCTTTTAATGAACGCTCTATTTTCTAAACCTTTTGCTTTTGTGGGTTGAACTTTTTGTATACTTGAGATCAGTTGAAACTAGTTGACACCAGTTGAACTCAGTTAAAACCAGTTTAACTAGATGAAACCAGTTAAAACCAGTTGAGATCAGTTCAATTCAGTTGAAACCAGATGAAACCAGTTCAAACCAGTTGAAACCAGTTGAGAAATTAGTGTGTGTAATGAGTCTCGGCATTATAACGGTGATGAAATCAAATTAGTCCATACTGAAAGTTTCATTGAATTCCCAGTAAATTGGGTATTTGGCAGTAACAACGCAAAGTAAAGAAACATCGGGCAGTATATTCGATGTGTTGTACAAGGAGAGAAAATTCCTTGTATTTCTTATGTCGATTTTTGTTACTCACTAGACATCCGGGGAAGGTTCGACGAAATAAAGAATCTGTTATTGGGGAAATCGCACATTACATTGCCAACGGGATTGAAACCATTTCCAAAGTAAAACCGTCAAATTTTCGTGCAAGAGAAACGAAATCATTGGTTTTCCAAAAAACAGGATGTTATGAATTCAAGTGAATGATAAATGACCAATTTAAGATGCTTGATAGTCTAGTTACTCGCAGCTTGCCACAAGTACCAAAGTATTTAAAAGTAATAGAAGGAATGAAATGCCTTTTTCCTTCTAACTCTTTAATTGCGCGTCCTATGGTTTCTTATTTTTGCGTCATTTGCGTCATTAGTAAATGACGCAATGTATTGAAAATTATTCGTAACAAAGCCGTCAATTTTGTCAATCTGATTACAAAGCTATTTTGTTCAAAAGAAACAAAACTTTCATTTCTTATTATGACGGAATTGAGAAGTTTAAAAGAAACTTTAAGAAACTTCAGGAACTTCAAGAAAGAGTATGTTTCGGAATTAAGTGACTGATAAATGACCGTTTTAAGATGCTTGATAGTCTAATTACTGGCAGTTTAAAACAAGTACCAAAGTATTTGAAAGCAGCAGAAGGAATGAAATGTCTTTTTTCTTCTTGATCTTTAATCTCGTGTGCTATGGTTTATCTTTGCGTCATTACTACAAATGACGCAATGTATTGAAAATGATTTGTAACAAACCCGTCAATTTTGTCAATCTGATTACAAAGCTATTTTGTTCAAAAGAAACAAAAACTTTCATTTCTTGTTATGGCGGAAATCAGAAATTAAAAAAAAATAAGAAACTTCAGGAACTTCAAGAAAGAGTATGTTATAAAATCAAATGACTGATAAATGACCAATTTAATATGCTTGAAAGTCTAATTAATTGCAGTTTGAAACGAGTACCAAACTACTCGAGAGTCGAAGAATGAATAAAATGTCTTTTTTCTTGTGATCTTTAATCGCGTGTGCTATGATGTCTTATCTTTGCGTCATTACTACTAATGACGCAATGTATTGAAAATGGTTTGTAACACACCCGTCAATTTTGTCAATCTGATTGCAAAGCTATTTTGTTCAAACGAAACAAAACTTTCATTTTTTATTATGACGGAATTCAGAAGTTTAAAAGAAACTTGAATATCAAAAAAGAGTGCATTATGAAATCAAGTGACTGACAACTGAGCAATTTAAGATGCTTGACAGTCTAATTACTTTTATTTGAAACAAGTACCAAAGTTTTTGAAAATAGCAGAATGAATAAAATGTCTTTTTTCTTCTTGATCTTTAATGGCGTGTGCTATGGTTTCTTATCTTTGCGACATTACTACTAATGTATGACGCAATGTATTGAAAACGATTTGTAACAAACCCGTCAATTTTGTCAATCTGGTTCCAAAGCTATTTTGTTCGTTATTGGTTAAATCGTACATTACATTGCAAACGGGTGGGAGTTCGTTTGCAACGTAAAATCATCAAATTTTCGTGCAAGGTAAGCGAAATCATTGGTTTTCAAGAAAGAGTATGTTATGAAATCAAGTGACTGATTAATGACCAATTTAGGATGGTTGATAGTCTAATAATCTGCAGTTTGAAACAAGTACCAAGCTATTTGAAAGTAGCAGAAGGAATGAAATGTCTTTTTCTTCTTAATCTTTAATCGCTTGTCTTTGCGTCATTACTACTAATGACGCAATGTATTGAAAATGATTTCTAACAAACCCGTCAATTTTGTCAATCTGATTACAAAGTTATTTTGTTCAAAAGAAACAAAAACTTTCATTTCTTGTTATGGCGGAAATCAGAAATTAAAAAAAAAAACTTAAGAAACTTCAGGAACTTCAAGAAATAGTATGTTATGAAATCAAATGACTGATAAATGACCAATTTAAGATGCTTGATAGTCTAATTAATTGCAGTTTGAAACGAGTACAAAACTACTTAAGAGTAGAAGAATGAATAAAATGTCTTTTTTCTTGTGATCTTTAATCGCGTGTGCTATGGTGTCTTATCTTTGCGTCATTACTACTAATGACGCAATACGTCATGACTACTAATGACGCAATGTCTTGAAAATGGTTTGTAACACACCCGTCAATTTTGTCAATCTGATTGCAAAGCTATTTTGTTCAAAAGAAACAAAACTTACATTTTATATTATGACGGAATTCAGAGGTTTAAAAGAAACTCGAATTTCAAAAAAGAGTGTATTATGAAATCAAGTGACTGACAACTGAGCAATTTAAGATGTTTGACAGTCTAATTACTTTAATTTGAAACAAGTACCAAAGTATTTGAAAATAAAAGAATGAACAAAATGTCTTTTTTCTTCTTGATCTTTAATAGCGTGTGCTATGGTTTCTTATCTTTGCGACATTACTACTAATGTATGACGCACTGTATTGAAAACGATTTGTAACAAACCCGTCAATTTTGTCAATCTGGTTCCAAAGCTATTTTGTTCGTTGTTGGTTAAATCGTACATTACATTGCAAACGGGTGGGAGTTCGTTTGCAACGTAAAACCATCAAAGTTTCGTGGAAGGTAAGCGAAATCATTGGTTTTCAAGAAAGAGTATGTTATGAAATCAAGTGACTGATTAATGACCAATTTAAGATGCTTGATAGTCTAATCATTTGCAAAACTATTTGAAAGTAGCAGAAGGAATGAAATGTCTTTTTTCGTCTTAATATTTAATCGCGTGTGCTATGGTTTCTTATATTTGCGTCATTACTACTAATGACGCAATGTATTGAAAATGATTTTTAACAAACCCGTCAATATTGTCAAACTAATAAGAAAGCTATTTTGTTCAAAAGAAACAAAATTGACATTTCTTATAATGACGGAATTCAGAAGTTGAAAAGAAACTAAGAAACTTCAGGACTTCAAGAAAGCGTATGTTAGGAAATCAAGTGACACAATGTATTGAAATGTAATGTATCAGTATAAATGACCAGTATAAATCGGTATAAATATATAGCTTGGGATGTCAACAACGTCATCTGACCACTCACATAGTGGCTCAGGCCGTAAGGGCTTGACAGTTAAAGCGACAATATAGGTTTTCTTGCACTTTACAAACGTTATATATCAAATGCTACATATCCATGTATTTTCGTTATTTTGAGACATTGAAACGGCCTGGGCCATATTGGGGTGGGTATAAATGTGTAGCTTAAAATGATGCCAACCTCATCTGACCACTCACATAGTGGCCCAGTCTGTAGGAGCCTGACAGTTAAAGTGGCAATGTAGGTGCTTCTTGCCATTTACAAAGGTCGCATATATAAAATGCTACATAACTTTGTAATGCCTTTATTTAAAAAAAGAAATACTAAAACGGCCTAGCCACATTTGCGTCGGTATAACCGTGTAGCTTTTACAAAGATCGCATATAAAATGATATATACATAACCTTATACTGCCTTTATTTCAAACAAACACTGAAACGGCCTGGGCCACATTGGGGTCGCTGTAAATGTGTAGCGTAGGATGTTAGCAACCTCATCTGACCACTCACATAGTGGCACAGGCTGTAAAAGGGCCTGACAGTTAAAGTGACAATGTAGGTGTTTCCTGCCATTTACAAACGGTATATATAAAATGCTACATATCCTTGTATTTTCGTTATTTTGAGACATTGAAACGGCGTGGGCCACACTGGGGTCGGTATAAATGTGTAGCTTAGGAGGTTAGCAACCTCATCTGACCACTCACATAGTGGCCCAGGCCTTAGGGTCCTGACATTTAAAGTGGGGGTGGGGTAAGCAATTTCAACTGGTTTCAACTGGTCTCTATTTGTAACTGGTTTCAACTGGTTTTAACTAGTTTCAAGTAGTTTCAACATGTTTCAACTGATCTCAACTGGTTTGAACTGGTTTTAACTAGTTTCAAATGGTCTCAACTGGTTTCAACTGTTCTTGACTAGTTTCAACTTGTTTTATCTCGTTTCAACTGGTTTCAACTTTTTTTGAACTGGTCTCAACTGGTTAGAACTGGTCTCAACCGGTATGGACTAGTTTCAACTGATCTCAAGTTATTTCAACTGGTCTCAACTGGTTTCAACTGGTTTGATCTGTTCTCAACTGGTTTTAACTGGTTTCAACTGCTTTGAACTTTTCTCAACTGGTTTTAACTGGTTCAATGTATCTCAACTGGGTTCAACTAGTCTCAACTGGTTTTCACTGGTTTCAAGTACGTAGTTTCAACTGATCTCAAGTGGTTTCATTTGGTTTCAACTTGTTTGAAATGTCTAAACTGGTTTTAACATGTTTTCACTGGTTTTCAACTGGTCTCTGTTTCTAACTAACTGATTTCAAGTAGATTTAACTTTTTTCAACTGGTTTCATATGGTTTTAACTAGTTTCAAGTAATTTTAACAGGTTTCGATTGATCTAAACTTGTTTCAACTGATTTTGACTGTATTTCAACTGGTTTCAACTAGTTTCGAATGGTCTCAACTGGTTTCAAGTGTTCTTGACTAGTTTCAACTGGTTTTAACTGGTTTCAACTGGTTTCAACTTTTTTTGAACTGGTCTCAACTGGTTAAAACTGGTCTCAACCGGTATGGTCTAGTTTCAACTGATCTCAAGTTATTTCAACTGGTCTCAACTGGTTTCAACTGGTTTGACCTGTTCTCAACTGGTTTTAACTGGTTTCAACTGCTTTGAACTGGTCTCAACTGGTTTTAGCTGGTTTCAACTGCTTTGAGCTGGTCTCAACTGGTTTTAACTGGTTTTAACTGGTTCAATGTATCTCAACTGGGTTCAACTAGTCTCAACTGGTTTTCACTGGTTTCAAGTACGTAGTTTCAACTGATCTCAAGTGGTTTCATTTGGTTTCAACTTGTTTGAAATGTCTAAACTGGTTTTAACATGTTTTCACTGGTTTTCAACTGGTCTCTGTTTCTAACTAACTGATTTCAAATAGGTTTAACTTTTTTCAACTGGTTTCATCTGGTTTTAACTAGTTTCAAGTAATTTTAACAGGTTTCGATTGATCTAAACTGGTTTCAACTGATTTTGACTGTATTTCAACTGGTTTCAACTGGTTTTTAACTAGTTTCGAATGGTCTCAACTGGTTTCAACTGTTCTTGACTAGTTTCAACTGGTTTTAACTCGTTTCAACTGGTTTCAACTTTTTTTGAACTGGTCTCAACTGGTTAGAACTGGTCTCAACCGGTATGGACTAGTTTCAACTGATCTCAAGTTATTTCAACTGGTCTCAACTGGTTTCAACTGGTTTGATCTGTTCTCAACTGGTTTTAACTGGTTTCAACTGCTTTGAACTGGTCTCAACTGGTTTTAACTGGTTCAATGTATCTCAACTGGGTTCAACTAGTCTCAACTGGTTTTCACTGGTTTCAAGTACGTAGTTTCAACTGATCTCAAGTGGTTTCATTTGGTTTCAACTTGTTTGAAATGTCTAAACTGGTTTTAACATGTTTTCACTGGTTTTCAACTGGTCTCTGTTTCTAACTAACTGATTTCAAGTAGATTTAACTTTTTTCAACTGGTTTCATATGGTTTTAACTAGTTTCAAGTAATTTTAACAGGTTTCGATTGATCTAAACTGGTTTCAACTGATTTTGACTGTATTTCAACTGGTTTCAACTGGTTTCAACTAGTTTCGAATGGTCTCAACTGGTTTCAACTGTTCTTGACTAGTTTCAACTGGTTTTAACTCGTTTCAACTGGTTTCAACTATTTTTGAACTGGTCTCAACTGGTTAGAACTGGTCTCAACCGGTATGGTCTAGTTTCAACTGATCTCAAGTTATTTCAACTGGTCTCAACTGGTTTCAACTGGTTTGACCTGTTCTCAACTGGTTTTAACTGGTTTCAACTGCTTTGAACTGGTCTCAACTGGTTTTAGCTGGTTTCAACTGCTTTGAACTGGTCTCAGCTCGTTTTAACTGGTTCAATGTATCTCAACTGGGTTCAACTAGTCTGAACTAGTTTTCACTGGTTTCAGGTACGTAGTTTCAACTGATCTCAAGTGGTTTCATTTGGTTTCAACTGGTTTCAACTTGTTTGAAATGTCTAAACTGGTTTTAACAGGTTTTCACTGGTTTTCAACTGGTCTCTGTTTCTAACTAACTGGTTTCAAGTAGTTTTAACTTTTTTCAACTGGTTTCAACTGGTTTTAACTAGTTTCAAGAAATTTTAACAGGTTTCGACTGATCTAAACTGGTTTCAACTGATTTTTACTGGTTTCAATTGGTTTTAACTGATTTTAACTAGTTTCCACTGGTCTCATCTGGTTTCAACTGTTCTCGATTTTTTTCAACTTTTTTTACACTTTTTAAACTGGTCTCAACTGGTTTTAACTGGTTTCAACTTCTTTCCTTGATATTCATCTTTGCATTCATCCAGGTTTGATTTATCTTTTTTTTTTCAATTTGCATTTCTTTATAGTAATTGCTTTCATCATTTCTTTTCAAACTTATCCATCTCTCCCTTGCTTTCCTTTATAATACAAGTTTCTCTTCTTCCCTTCCATTGTCTTTTAATGAACGCTCTATTTTCTAAACCTTTTGCTTTTGTGGGTTGAACTTTTTGAATACTTGAGATCAGTTGAAACTAGTTGACACCAGTTGAACTCAGTTAAAACCAGTTTAACTAGATGAAACCAGTTAAAACCAGTTGAGATCAGTTCAATTCAGTTGAAACCAGATGAAACCAGTTCAAACCCGTTGAAACCAGTTGAGAAATTAGTGTGTGTAATGAGTCTCGGCATTATAACGGTGATGAAATCAAATTAGTCCATACTGAAAGTTTCATTGAATTCCCAGTAAATTGGGTATTTGGCAGTAACAACGCAAAGTAAAGAAACATCGGGCAGTATATTCGATGTGTTGTACAAGGAGAGAAAATTCCTTGTATTTCTTATGTCGATTTTTGTTGCTCGCTAGAAATCCGGGGAAGGTTCGACGAAATAAAGAATCTGTTATTGGGGAAATCGTACATTACATTGCCAACGGGATTGAAACCATTTCCAAAGCAAAACCGTCAAATTTTCGTGCAAGGGAAACGAAATCATTGGTTTTCAAAAAAACAGGATGTTATGAATTCAAGTGAATGATAAATGACCAATTTAAGATGCTTGATAGTCTAGTTACTCGCAGCTTGCCACAAGTACCAAAGTATTTAAAAGTAATAGAAGGAATGAAATGCCTTTTTCCTTCTAACTCTTTAATTGCGCGTCCTATGGTTCTTATTTTTGCGTCATTTGCGTCATTAGTAAATGACGCAATGTATTGAAAATTATTCGTAACAAAGCCGTCAATTTTGTCAATCTGATTACAAAGCTATTTTGTTCAAAGAAACAAAACTTTCATTTCTTATTATGACGGAATTAAGAAGTTTAAAAGAAACTTTAAGAAACTTCAGGAACTTGAAGAAAGAGTATGTTACGGAATTAAGTGACTGATAAATGACCGTTTTAAGATGCTTGATAGTCTAATTACTGGCAGTTTAAAACAAGTACCAAAGTATTTGAGAGTAGAAGAATGAATGAAATGTCTTTTTTCTTGTTGATCTTTAATCGCGTGTGCTATGGTGTCTTATCTTTGCGTCATAACTACTAATGACGCGATGTATTGAAAATGAATTGTACCAATCCCGTCAATTTTGTCAATCTGGTTCCAAAGCTATTTTGTTCGTTATTGGTTAAATCGTACATTACATTGCAAACGGGTGGGAGTTCGTTTGCAACGTAAAACCATCAAATTTTCGTGCAAGGTAAGCGAAATCATTGGTTTTCAAGAAAGAGTACGTTATGAAATCAAGTGACTGATTAATGACCAATTTAAGATGCTTGATAGTCTAATCATTTGCAGTTTGAAACAAGTACCAAACTATTTGAAAGTAGCAGAAGGAATGAAATGTCTTTTTTCTTCTTAATATAGGTTTTCCCGGTCAATTTCATACTTATGTCACTCAAATTCATTAATGTGCATTCAAATTCACGCAGCGCACGCACGCAAAAATATTCGGGCATTCAAATTCAGAATCCGAGCGATCAATTTCATTTATGAGCGTTCTATTTCGTTTTCGTGAAATCAAATTCACGATTGGGCATTCAATTTCAAAATGCGAGCACCGACTTTCCTACTCGTGCATTCAAATTCATGCGATAGTCACGTGATAGTCCCAATGAGCTTGTTTGGAGCGTTCAAATTCATTTTTAGGCGATCAAGTTCCTACTTCGTGCAATCAATTTAACGAGGAAAATGGAGTAGACTTTTAAGAAAGGAAAAAGGGCTAACACAACCAATGAATGCTTGCATATAGTGTAATTAGGATTTTTACATGTTCTACATTGTTCGCTGTTCATGTATTCTTTGTTTTTCATCTCAATAAATTTCAAATTGCAATGTCCATTTAGCAGTGCATAAAAACAACACAACGACTAGTAATCATATTCCTTGATGATATTCCATGCGGACAACGCCCCAACACCAACCACATAATGACAATTCATCAATTTAAGACAAACTGACACACAATGATCTCACATAGTCTGGCAAAAGTAAATCAATAAGACAGCAATACACAACAAACGACACGTATAAAATGTTCATGTATCAGTTTCAATATAGTCGAAATTATGTTTTTTTTTTCCTCGAAAGTGTCAACCCACCCTCCGTATTATGCTCGTCTGTAGGCCTATACAGTGCCTAATTTTTTTTTTCGTTTGTTTCATTTTCTATCAAAGAAGATGGTTGGATAACCCATATTCAGCTGCAAAAGCTGGTCTTCCATATGGGGTCCAGTTAGATGTTCTGCTCTTTGCGATGAATAAATGAAGTGGGATCTTTTACGTGCATGAGTTGTGACTCTCTTACACGTAGGACCTCCATTTCACATGTCCAATCCGAGGGACATGTGCCTGTATATTCCTATTTGCTAAGCGCGAGTTCAAAATTGTCAATTAACAGGTGGACGTCTACTGCAAAATAAATAATCGTCATAAATCCCAATATATTCAAAGCCAACTGAGAAACACATGCATACACGGCCCCAAACTAACTAAATTCAGGGCTTCTTTTAAATTGAATGCAGTTATTTGGAACATGGTTGCCTATTTACGAATTTGAATGACCGACGAGATTCCGTCGCCAGCTTGACATGAATTTGAATGCTCATTGATGAAATGCGTGCTCCTCTCTTAAATTTGAATGCTCCGATAGTGTATTTGAATGTTCCGATAGTGAATTGGAATGCTCCGATAGAGAATTTGAATGCTCGGATAGTGAATTCGAATGACGGGATTTTGAATTTGATTGCTGATTCAGTGCTGCGAGCGTAGAATGTGTGAAATCGAATGCTCGGAATAGGAACTTGAATGAAAAAAGTATGAAATTGACCGGGAAAACCTATATTTAATCGCGTGTGCTATGGTTTCTTATATTTGCGTCATTACTACTAATGACGCAATGTATTGAAAATGATTTTTAACAAACCCGTCAGTATTGTCAAACTAATAAGAAAGCTATTTTGTTCCAAAGAAACAAAATTGTCATTTCTTATAATGACGGAATTCAGAAGTTGAAAAGAAACTAAGAAACTTCAGGAACTTCAAGAAAGCGTATGTTAGGAAATCAAGTGACACAATGTATTGAAATGTAATGTATCAGTATAAATGACCAGTATAAATCGGTATAAATATATAGCTTGGGATGTTAACAACGTCATCTGACCACTCACATAGTGGCCCAGGCCGTAAGGGCCTGATAGTTAAAGTGACAATATAGGTTTTCTTGCACTTTACAAACGTTATATATCAAATGCTACATATCCTTGTATTTTCGTTATTTTGAGACATTGAAACGGCCTGGGCCATATTGGGGTGGGTATAAATGTGTAGCTTAAAATGATGCCAACCTCATCTGACCACTCACATAGTGGCCCAATCTGTAGGAGCCTGACAGTAAAAGTGGCAATGTAGGTGCTTCTTGCTATTTACAAAGGTCGCATATATAAAATGCTACATAACTTTGTAATGCCTTTATTTAAAAAAAGAATACTAAAACGGCCTAGCCATATTTGCGTCGGTATAACTGTGTAGCTTTTACAAAGATCGCATATAAAATGATGTATACATAACATTATACTGCCTTTATTTCAAACAAACACTGAAACGGCCTGGGCCACATTGGGGTCGCTGTAAATGTGTAGCGTAGGATGTTAGCAACCTCATCTGACCACTCACATAGTGGCCCAGGCTGTAAAAGGGCCTGACAGTTAAAATGACAATGTAGGTGTTTCCTGCCATTTACAAACGTTATATATAAAATGCTACATATCCTTGTATTTTCGTTATTTTGAGACATTGAAACGGCGTGGGCCACACTGGGGTCGGTATAAATGTGTAGCTTAGGAGGTTAGCAACCTCATCTGACCACTCACATAGTGGCCAAGGCCTTAGGGGCCTGACATTTAAAGTGGGGGTGGGGTAAGCAATTTCAACTGGTTTCAACTGGTCTCTATTTGTAACTGGTTTCAACTGGTTTTAACTAGTTTCAAGTAGTTTCAACATGTTTCAACTGATCTCAACTGGTTTCAACTGGTTTTAAGTAGTTTCAAATGGTCTCAACTGGTTTCAACTGTTATTGACTAGTTTCAACTGGTTTTAATTCGTTTCAACTGGTTTCAAATTTTTTTTGAACTGGTCTCAACTGGTTAGAACTGGTCTCAACCGGTATGGACTAGTTTCAACTGATCTCAAGTTATTTCAACTGGTCTCAACTGGTTTCAACTGGTTTGATCTGTTCTCAACTAGTTTTAACTGGTTTCAACTGCTTTGAACTGGTCTCAACTGGTTTTAGCTGGTTTCAACTGCTTTGAACTGGTCTCAACTGGTTTTAACTGGTTTTATCTGGTTCAATGTATCTCAACTGGATTCAACTAGTCTCAACTGGTTTTCACTGGTTTCAAGTACGTAGTTTCAACTGATCTCAAGTGGTTTCATTTGGTTTCAACTGGTTTCAACTTGTTTGAAATGTCTAAACTGGTTTTAACATGTTTTCACTGGTTTTCAAGTGGTCTCTGTTTCTAACTAACTGATTTCAAGTAGGTTTAACTTTTTTCAACTGGTTTAGACTGGTTTTAATTAGTTTCAAGTAATTTTAACAGGTTTCGATTGATCTAAACTGGTTTCAACTGATTTTGACTGGTTTCAACTGGTTTCAACTGGTTTTAACTAGTTTGAAATGGTCTCAACTGGTTTCACCTATTCTTGACTAGTTTCAACTGGTTTTAACTCGTTTCAACTGGTTTCAACTTTTTTTGAACTGGTCTCAACCGGTATGGACTAGTTTCAACTGATCTCAAGTTATTTCAACTGGTCTCAACTGGTTTCAACTGCTTTGAACTGGTCTCAACTGGTTTTAGCTGGTTTGAACTGCTTTGAACTGGTCTCAACTGGTTTTAACTGGTTTTAACTGGTTCAATGTATCTCAACTGGGTTCAACTAGTCTGAACTGGTTTTCACTGGTTTCAAGTACGTAGTTTCAACTGATCTCAAGTGGTTTCATTTGGTTTCAACTGGTTTCAACTTGTTTGAAATGTCTAAACTGGTTTTAACAGGTTTTCACTGGTTTTCAACTGGTCTCTGTTTCTAACTAACTGGTTTCAAGTAGTTTTAACTTTTTCAACTGGTTTCAACCTGTTTTGACTAGTTTCGAGTAATTTTAATAGGTTTCGACTGATCTAAACTGGTTTCAACTGATTTTGACTGGTTTCAACTGGTTTTAACTGATTTTAACTAGTTTCTACTGGTCTCATCTGGTTTCAACTGTTGTCGATTTTTTTCAACTTTTTTACACGGTTTATACTGGTCTCAACTGGTTTTAACTGGTTTCAACTTCTTTCCTTGATATTCATCTTTGCATTCATCCAGGTTTGATTTGTCTTTTTTTTTCAATTTGTATTTCTTTATAGTAATTGCTTTCATCATTTCTTTTCAAACTTATCCATCTCTCCTTGCTTTCCTTTATAATACAAGTTTCTCTTCTTCCCTTCCATTGTTTTTTAATGAACGCTCTATTTTGTAAACCTTTTGTTTTTGTGGGTTGAACTTTTTGAATACTTGAGATCAGTTGAAACTAATTGACACCAGTTGAACCCAGTTAAAACCAGTTTAACTAGATGAAACCAGTTAAAACCAGATGAGATCAGTTCAATTCAGTTGAAACCAGATGAAACCAGTTCAAGCAGTTGAGACTAGTTCAAACCAGTTGAAACCAGTTGAGAAATTAGTGTGTGTAATGAGTCTCGGCATTATAACGGTGATGAAATCAAATTAGTCCATACTGAAAGTTTCATTGAATTCCCAGTAAATTGGGTATTTGGCAGTAACAACGCAAAGTAAAGAAACATCGGGCAGTATATTCGATGTGTTGTACAAGGAGAGAAAATTCCTTGTATTTGTTATGTCGATTTTTGTTACTCACTAGACATCCGGGGAAGGTTCGACGAAATAAAGAATCTGTTATTGGGGAAATCGTACATTACATTGCCAACGGGATTGAAACCATTTCCAAAGTAAAACCGTCAAATTTTCGTGCAAGAGAAACGAAATCATTGGTTTTCCAAAAAACAGGATGTTATGAATTCAAGTGAATGATAAATGACCAATTTAAGATGCTTGATAGTCTAGTTACTCGCAGCTTGCCACAAGTACCAAAGTATTTAAAAGTAATAGAAGGAATGAAATGCCTTTTTCCTTCTAACTCTTTAATTGCGCGTCCTATGGTTTCTTATTTTTGCGTCATTTGCGTCATTAGTAAATGACGCAATGTATTGAAAATTATTCGTAACAAAGCCGTCAATTTTGTCAATCTGATTACAAAGCTATTTTGTTCAAAAGAAACAAAACTTTCATTTCTTATTATGACGGAATTGAGAAGTTTAAAAGAAACTTTAAGAAACTTCAGGAACTTCAAGAAAGAGTATGTTACGGAATCAAGTGACTGATAAATGACCGTTTTAAGATGCTTGATAGTCTAATTACTGGCAGTTTAAAACAAGTACCAAAGTATTTGAAAGCAGCAGAAGGAATGAAATGTCTTTTTACTTCTTGATCTTTAATCTCGTGTGCTATGGTTTGTTATCTTTACGTCATTACTACAAATGACGCAATGTATTGACAATGATTTGTAACAAACCTGTCAATTTTGTCAATCTGATTACAAAGCTATTTTGTTCAAAAGAAACAAAAACTTTCATTTCTTGTCATGGCGGAAATCAGAAATTAAAAAAAAACTTAAGAAACTTCAGGAACTTCAAGAAAGAGTATGTTATGAAATCAAATGACTGATAAATGACCAATTTAAGATGCTTGATAGTCTAATTAATTGCAGTTTGAAACGAGTACCAAACTACTTGAGAGTAGAAGAATGAATAAAATGTCTTTTTTCTTGTGATCTTTAATCGCGTGTGCTATGATGTCTTATCTTTGCGTCATTACTACTAATGACGCAATGTATTGAAAATGATTTGTAACACACCCGTCAATTTTGTCAATCTGATTGCAAAGCTATTTTGTTCAAAAGAAACAAAACTTTCATTTTTTGTTATGACGGAATTCAGAAGTTTAAAAGAAACTTGAATTTCAAAAAAGAGTATTATGAAATCAAGTGACTGACAACTGAGCAATTTAAGATGCTTGACAGTCTAATTACTTTTATTTGAAACAAGTACCAAAGTTTTTGAAAATAGCAGAATGAATAAAATGTCTTTTTTCTTCTTGATCTTTAATGGCGTGTGCTATGGTTTCTTATGTTTGAAACAAGTACCAAGCTATTTGAAAGTAGCAGAAGGAATGAAATGTCTTTTTCCTTCTTAATATTTAATCGCGTGTGCTATGCTTTCTTATATTTGCGTCATTACTACTAATGACGCAATGTATTGAAAATGATTTTTAACAAACCCGTCAATATTGTCAAACTAATTAGAAAGCTATTTTGTTCAAAAGAAACAAAATTGTCATTTCTTATAATGACGGAATTCAGAAGTTGAAAAGAAACTAGGAAACTTCAGGAACTTCAAGAAAGCGTATGTTAGGAAATCAAGTGACACAATGTATTGAAATGTAATGTATCAGTATAAATGACCAGTATAAATCGGTATAAATATATAGCTTGGGATGTTAACAACGTCATCTGACCACTCACATAGTGGCCCAGGCCGTAAGGGCCTGACAGTTAAAGTGACAATATAGGTTTTCTTGCACTTTACGAACGTTATATATCAAATGCTACATATCCTTGTATTTTCGTTATTTTGAGACATTGAAACGGCCTGGGCCATATTGGGGTGGGTATAAATGTGTAGCTTAAAATGATACCAACCTCATCTGACCACTCACATAGTGGCCCAGTCTGTAGGAGCCTGACAGTTAAAGTGGCAATGTAGGTGCTTCTTGCCATTTACAAAGGTCGCATATATAAAATGCTACATAACTTTGTAATGCCTTTATTTAAAAAAA
Organism: Diadema antillarum; assembly: GCF_040938485.1. Taxonomy (NCBI): domain Eukaryota; kingdom Metazoa; phylum Echinodermata; class Echinoidea; order Diadematoida; family Diadematidae; genus Diadema; species Diadema antillarum. The sequence goes on from NW_027273181.1 coordinate 25,301, forward strand.
GAAATCTAAAACGGCCTAGCCACATTTGCGTCGGTATAACTGTGTAGCTTTTACAAAGATCGCATATAAAATGATATATACATAACCTTATACTGCCTTTATTTCAAACAAACACTGAAACGGCCTGGGCCACATTGGGGTCGCTGTAAATGTGTAGCGTAGGATGTTAGCAACCTCATCTGACCACTCACATAGTGGCCCAGGCTGTAAAAGGGCCTGACAGTTAAAGTGACAATGTAGGTGTTTCCTGCCATTTACAAACGTTATATATAAAATGCTACATATCCTTGTATTTTCGTTATTTTGAGACATTGAAACGGCGTGGGCCACACTGGGGTCGGTATAAATGTGTTGCTTAGGAGGTTAGCAACCTCATCTGACCACTCACATAGTGGCCCAGGCCTTAGGGGCCTGACATTTAAAGTGGGGGTGGGGTAAGCAATTTCAACTGGTTTCAACTGGTCTCTATTTGTAACTGGTTTCAACTGGTTTTAACTAGTTTCAAGTAGTTTCAACATGTTTCAACTGATCTCAACTGGTTTCAACTAGTTTTAACTAGTTTCAAATGGTCTCAACTGGTTTCAACTGTTCTTGACTAGTTTCAACTGGTTTTAACTCGTTTCAACTGGTTTCAACTTTTTTTGAACTGGTCTCAACTGGTTAGGAGTGGTCTCAACCGGTATGGACTAGCTTCAACTGATCTCAAGTTATTTCAACTTGTCTCAACTGGTTTCAACTGGTTTGATCTGTTCTCAACTGGTTTTAACTGGTTTCAACTGCTTTGAACTGGTCTCAACTGGTTTTAGCTGGTTTCAACTGCTTAGAACTGGTCTCAACTGGTTTTAACTGGTTCAATGTATCTTAACTGGGTTCAACTAGTCTCAACTGGTTTTCACTGGTTTCAAGTACGTAGTTTCAACTGATCTCAAATGGTTTCATTTGGTTTCAACTGGTTTCAACTTGTTTGAAATGTGTAAACTGGTTTTAACAGGTTGTCACTGGTTTTCAACTGGTCTCTGTTTCTAACTAACTGATTTCAAGTTGGTTTAACTTTTTTCAACTGGTTTCAACTGGTTTCAACTGGTTTTAACTAGTTTCAAGTAATTTTAACAGGTTTCGATTGATCTAAACTGGTTTCAACTGATTTTGACTGGTTTCAACTGGTTTCAACTGGTTTTAACTAGTTTCGAATGGTCTCAACTGGTTTCAACTATTCTTGACTAGTTTCAACTGGTTTTAACTCGTTTCAACTGGTTTCAACTTTTTTTGAACTGGTCTCAACTGGTTAGAACTGGTCTCAACCGGTATGGACTAGTTTCAACTGATCTCCAGTTATTTCAACTGGTCTCAACTGGTTTAAACTGGTTAGATCTGTTCTCAACTGGTTTTAACTGGTTTCAACTGGTTTTAACTGATTTTAACTAGATTCCACTGGTCTCATCTGGTTTCAACTGTTCTCGATTTTTTTCAACTTTTTTACACGGTTTAAACTGGTCTCAACTGGTTTTAACTGGTTTCAACTTCTTTCCTTGATATTCATCTTTGCATTCATCCAGGTTTGATTTATCTTTTTTTTTCAATTTGCATTTCTTTATAGTAATTGCTTTCATCATTTCTTTTCAAACTTATCAATCTCTCCCTTGCTTTCCTTTATAATACAAGTTTCTCTTCTTCCCTTCCATTGTCTTTTAATGAACGCTCTATTTTCTAAACCTTTTGCTTTTGTGGGTTGAACTTTTTGAATACTTGAGATCAGTTGAAACTAGTTGACACCAGTTGAACCCAGTTAAAACCAGTTTAACTAGATGAAACCAGTTAAAACCAGTTGAGATCAGTTCAATTCAGTTGAAACCAGATGAAACCAGTTCAAACCAGTTGAGACTAGTTCAAACCAGTTGAAACCAGTTGAGAAATTAGTGTGTGTAATGAGTCTCGGCATTATAACGGTGATGAAATCAAATTAGTCCATACTGAAAGTTTCATTGAATTCCCAGTAAATTGGGTATTTGGCAGTAACAACGCAAAGTAAAGAAACATCGGGCAGTATATTCGATGTGTTGTACAAGGAGAGAAAATTCCTTGTATTTGTTATGTCGATTTTTGTTACTCACTAGACATCCGGGGAAGGTTCGACGAAATAAAGAATCTGTTATTGGGGAAATCGCACATTACATTGCCAACGGGATTGAAACCATTTCCAAAGTAAAACCGTCAAATTTTCGTGCAAGAGAAACGAAATCATTGGTTTTCAAAAAAACAGGATGTTATGAATTCAAGTGAATGATAAATGACCAATTTAAGATGCTTGATAGTCTAGTTACTCGCAGCTTGCCACAAGTACCAAAGTATTTAAAAGTAATAGAAGGAATGAAATGCCTTTTTCCTTCTCTTTAATTGCGCGTCCTATGGTTTCTTATTTTTGCGTCATTTGCGTCATTAGTAAATGACGCAATGTATTGAAAATTATTCGTAACAAAGCCGTCAATTTTGTCAATCTGATTACAAAGCTATTTTGTTCAAAAGAAACAAAACTTTCATTTCTTATTATGACGGAATTGAGAAGTTTAAAAGAAACTTTAAGAAACTTCAGGAACTTCAAGAAAGAGTATGTTTCGGAATTAAGTGACTGATAAATGACCGTTTTAAGATGCTTGATAGTCTAATTACTGGCAGTTTAAAACAAGTACCAAAGTATTTGAAAGCAGCAGAAGGAATGAAATGTCTTTTTTCTTCTTGATCTTTAATCTCGTGTGCTATGGTTTCTTATCTTTGCGTCATTACTACAAATGACGCAATGTATTGAAAATGATTTGTAACAAACCCGTCAATTTTGTCAATCTGATTACAAAGCTATTTTGTTCAAAAGAAACAAAAACTTTCATTTCTTGTTACGGCGGAAATCAGAAATTAAAAAAAAATAAACTTCAGGAACTTCAAGAAAGAGTATGTTATGAAATCAAATGACTGATAAATGACCAATTTAATATGCTTGAAAGTCTAATTAATTGCAGTTTGAAACGAGTACCAAACTACTTGAGAGTCGAAGAATGAATAAAATGTCTTTTTTCTTGTGATCTTTAATCGCGTGTGCTATGATGTCTTATCTTTGCGTCATTACTACTAATGACGCAATGTATTGAAAATGGTTTGTAACACACCCGTCAATTTTGTCAATCTGATTGCAAAGCTATTTTGTTCAAAAGAAACAAAACTTTCATTTTCTATTATGACGGAATTCAGAAGTTTAAAAGAAACTTGAATTTCAAAAAAGAGTGTATTATGAAATCAAGTGACTGACAACTGAGCAATTTAAGATGCTTGACAGTCTAATTACTTTTATTTGAAACAAGTACCAAAGTTTTTGAAAATAGCAGAATGAATAAAATGTCTTTTTTCTTCTTGATCTTTAATGGCGTGTGCTATGGTTTCTTATCTTTGCGACATTACTACTAATGTATGACGCAATGTATTGAAAACGATTTGTAACAAACCCGTCAATTTTGTCAATCTGGTTCCAAAGCTATTTTGTTCGTTATTGGTTAAATCGTACATTACATTGCAAACGGGTGGGAGTTCGTTCGCAACGTAAAATCATCAAATTTTCGTGCAAGGTAAGCGAAATCATTGGTTTTCAAGAAAGAGTATGTTATGAAATCAAGTGACCAAATGACCAATTTAAGATGCTTGATAGTCTAATCATTTGCAGTTTGAAACAAGTACCAAGCTATTTGAAAGTAGCAGAAGGAATGAAATGTCTTTTTTCTTCTTAATATTTAATCGCGTGTGCCATGGTTTCTTATATTTGCGTCATTACTACTAATGACGCAATGTATTGAAAATGATTTTTAACAAACCCGTCAATATTGTCAAACTAATTTGAAAGCTATTTTGTTTAAAAGAAACAAAATTGTCATTTCTTATAATTACGGAATTCAGAAGTTGAAAAGAAACTAGGAAACTTCAGGAACTTCAAGAAAGCGTATGTTAGGAAATCAAGTAACACAATGTATTGAAATGTAATGTATCAGTATAAATGACCAGTATAAATCGGTATAAATATATAGCTTGGGATGTTAACAACGTCATCTGACCACTCACATAGTGGCCCAGGCCGTAAGGGCCTGACAGTTAAAGTGACAATATAGGTTTTCTTGCACTTTACAAACGTTATATATCAAATGCTACATATACTTGTATTTTCGTTATTTTGAGACATTGAAACGGCCT
>NW_027273182.1:0-7282 GCF_040938485.1 Diadema antillarum
TCATGTTTGCACACAAATATCTAAAGTACCTGGTAGTTTGATGTTTCTTATGTTATGCACATGTTTTGCACATTTTTGAATACTTTTACTTTGAGCTTGTTGCAAATTCTTGAGGATGTTGCATAGCATGTTGCTGGCTTTTTAGGATGTTGCACAAGAATTTTAGCATGTTGCAGCGACATGCTAAAACCCCTCGTGGACCACCCTGGGGACTGTGACAGTGAAGTGGTAGGCCTAGGCCTACGGGGAAAGTGGGGTAAAACGGGTCCCTTTTAGGCTGGGTTCACATAGGAGTATACTATTCGGGTAGCACGTTTTCGAGGGCACGCGAATAGCTTCAACAGAATCGAACAACATGATTTCCTAATACCGGGTCACATAAGAGGGCACTATTCGAAGATGCCGTATAGCTGCGTATACTGTAGTTTAATAGGTTTAATATAGTGGGAATCGTGCTTGTTCGATTTTCGTGCAGCGTATATCATCCTGTTCGGATGTGGCAGCTGGTGTGTTCTCGGTGACTCGGTCCTACTAATTAGGCGTTTTCACATCAGCCCGATAAAATCCAAGCTCGAGAAATTTTTCGCGATTGCGAATTAGCGCGCTATTTCATTTCTTGTTCACATCAGCCCGAAGAGAATTAGTCCGAATTTTTTCGAGCTAATTCGACAGCTGAGTATGTGCAAACAGCATTAGTAATGTGTGTGCCCTCTCAAGAATTCCTCATGATTTGTGTGCAGTTTACCCTCGATCGATCGGGTCACACATGCTAGGCATGCTGATGTGAAAACGCCTAATAGGTGTTTTCACATATTTCGTGATCAGGTTGATAGCGCGCTATTTCGAAACATCGGGCTGATGTGAATAGGCGTTTTCACATCAGCCCGATGTTTCGAAATAGCGCGCTATTTTCTGACTTGGGAAATTAACCCGATCACGAAATAGCGCGCTATTTGATAATGTGAACACAAATTAGCGCGCTAATTGTATCGCTCTGTTCGAGAAAATTTCTCGAGTCCAACTCGGGAAATTTCTGAAATAGCGGGATAGTAGCGCGCTATTTGATAACGTGAAAACGACTCGAGAAATTAGCGCGATGCATCCCATCATGCCTAGCGTGTGTGACCCGATCGATCGAGGCAAACTGCACACAAATCATGAGGAATTTTGAGAGGGCACACACATTACTGATGCTGTTTGCACATGCATACTCAGCTGTCGAATTAGCTCGAAAAAAATTCGGGCTAATTCTCTTCGGGCTGATGTGAATAAGAAATGAAATAGCGCGCTAACTCGCAATCGCGAAAAATATCTCGAGCTTGGATTCTTATCGGACTGATGTGAAAACGCCTATTGATGCAAACTAATGCAAACAGATGCAAACTAATGCAAACTGATGCAAACTCAATGCAAACTCACGCAAATTACTAATTAATGCAAACTATTAATACAAACCGCTGGCGGTGAAAATTAGGGTGAATTACAGCACCTGGACCTAGCTCTGCCCAGGCCACTCTAGCCCTCTCAAAACAGATATCGATCAAGTAAATCCATCATATCGAAGAATGACTAACGTCATGTTTACTTCAGTACCGGTATATCAAACATCTCACCTCAACAGTCAACAATAACTATTAAAAAAAAATATTGAAAAATCATCAAATTCATATTTTTTTTTGACCAAACAAATGTAGTTTAGATTTAAATTTGCTTTCAAAATTCAGAAAATATAGAACAGATTGAAGCGAAGAAATACGGACTGTAATGATCGATCATTGATGGCCGAACTACTAACTAATGCAAACTCAACGCAAACTCCAAGCAGGAAGGTCTCACCCATAGCTCCCTGCTCCAAGACACAACGCTATCCTATAGGGTCTTTCCTATGTGAAAACCAAGTAATATCGATTACAATTTTCGGAAAATGACACCCCGAAATACTAGTGTAATTAATGCAAACTCAGAGACCCAACGTAATCCTATCCTGCCTCTGTGAAACTGACCTAAATCGATTACAAATATCAGAAAATGACACCCCGAAAAGACTCCACTAAAAGACCCGCTCATCACAGAAACAATTCCGACACACTCCTGCTGACCCCTGTGAGCCTCCCTTAAATTGCTCAATGACAGTACATGTAGTATTCTACGTGAAAACAGTGGAAACAGTTAAACACAAATTTATCAGATAACGGACGGGCAGACCTCTGGTAGCCCATTAAAGGTGGCAACCTCACGGGCGGCCTCGGGTAGTTCAACTACTAATGAGTTAAAGGGTACTATTGAAAAGTCTAATTGCAAATGGAATGAAAAGATTCAGATATCGGTTTGTCTTGCATTTTGCAGACTGCCGTCGTTTGCCAGATCTCAACCAACAGAAACATTGATGAAGGGGGTGCTGGGGGTCCCTCAAGATATTCACTACTTTCCTAAGAATTTTTGTTTTAATTTCTAGGAATCAAATTCCTATAGAAATTACAGATTTTTTCCCCATTGCGATGAGAATAAAAGTGGTGATGAATTTCATTACCTTTTCATTGCAGCCTCCTAGTGAACATCGAAAGGAATACTGAATAAGATATCACAGGAAATACCCAAAAAGAAGGTGGATCAATTATTAATTGTGGAAAGAGGGCAGTCATATCTAGTTAAACAAGTTTTGTAGTTATATAAATAAAATTAATAACACATGTTTAGATGACTGTAGCATTTTGTCCTTTTCTTAGTTACTGCGTAAGCCTTTTTCCAGACCGTGAGTTCTTTATCTGTAACGTGTCTTTTCACTCTCCCCTTCTTTTTTCTTCATTTCTCCTCATCTCGCTCTCATCTCCATTTTCCTTCATTCTTTGTTCACTTATCATATGCATATATTTCCGTACGTCGATCTTTGGGGTTTTTTTATTTTCCCGTTGTTTTTCTCAACTATAATATGTGACTCGTATTTCTTTCATTCTAAATTTGTACAGCTGTGCTCATGTCATCAGTTTTGGGTCCTTCTTACTGTCCCCCTCCCTTATATTTCTCCCCTCCCCCCCCCCCCTCCCGCTATATTTTCCTTCTCTTTTTTTTTGGTTCCCTGTATCGTGTATTAATAGATCTGTATTTATCATATTTCTGTACATTTTCTTTGTTCTTTTCATCAATCGTATTTCACTCTCATTTACTTTATTATAGTTATTTTGTATATTTTCAAAGTTACTTGCAACTCTGTTTGCATTATTGAATTGATAACGTGAAATATGACTGAACACTGGACTCCGATACCCAGAATATGGGTTGAGTGAAATAAAATTTTAACTTTCCACTAATCACAGCAAGGCACTGCAAACACGTGCAAGGAAGGTGTCGATCGATTAACAGGTTCTGAAATACAAACTCCTGAGCGCAGTTGGTCGTGAAATATGTTTCCCACAAATTATACTGACAATTACTGTACAGAAACAATCAAAACCACATTAGTTATATCAATAGTTGCCTTTGCATGTTAGTATACTTCCATCAATGGGTTTGTTCACAACAGGTAAAACTAAACAAATTTATATGCAACTTATTTGACACATTGACAGTCTATCATTTATTTAAGACACGATAATACGAGGAATAAGATATCACAACAATGTTATGTTTGAAATGTTAAATCCTTCTGTTCGATATCCGCTCCCCTCTTCATCTCTTCTTTTCCTTCTAATCTCAACTCGTCTAATCTATTCCTTCTCTTTCTTATCCTTCCATCTCATTTTCTGTTATCAGCGGAACTTTAGTTTCAGTTGTTATTGTTATTGGCTTTTTTTTATTCCATTGAGGTGTCAATACTTTGTTGTACTTGTTATACACGTATAGATATTCTTTTATTTCCATGTATAATGTAGTAGATATTGTGTTTCTCAATATTTTTGATTTCAGTCAATTAAAGCAATGATCCAAGGGGCATCGATCCGTTTCAATTATGGTGATGGGAAGGGAAGTAGTATTAGTATGTCTCGGGTGTCATAACTTGTGGGAACAATAGAATATGAAATATGAATATGAAAATGATAGATAAGTTACGAAACATGAATATAGGATACATAAAAAAGAAATTACGAATATGAATAAGGAATGAAATAAAAAAACAAATAACGTAATACGACGTATTGATGAGAGAAAGCAGTAATGAATGACGTCACTAATTTTGATATTTATAATGATGTCAGGAGCTTACACTCATTTCCATAAATGACGTCATAGGTTGCATTAAGGTTATATCGGAGAACCCTCTTGGGCATCTGGGCATAAGAGACTCGAATTCTTCAAAGAAAATATTGTTTCTATTTCGATATTTCTGTAAGTACTCAGATATCAAACGAGTATGACTTCTACCGGGCAGGGTAAAAACAGGGGGCCACATAGGAATACAGTATGATTTCGCTCCACTTTGCCGTGCATGTCCGGTCGGCACTGGCAGCAGCTAGCTCAGTGGCACTGTGCTGCAGTCCAACCCCGGCTGCAGCCCCAACCTTAAATGAAACATAGCTACCCACTTTCCTTACCTCTCTACGCTTCCTTTCCTCGGTTCTCTTTGAAGTCGATGCTCGAGGTGTTTCTGTTTTATAACTCCTACTAGGTGTTTCAAAAAACATTTCCCACTTTTGATCATAAATATTTCAAAAACTATTCATTCAATAAAATTGTCATTGATATGAGTAATAGCTGGATAGTGTACAATTTGGTTGAAGGTAATTTGCACGTGTAAACATAAATCAGTTTCATTAAATCTAAGATTGATTTTGAAGTAAGGTTTCAGATTTTGGTCAAATTTTAACCCTCTGTACAAAAATTGAACTTCGCACAGGAACCAATAATGTGTGTGTGAGTGTGTGCTGACAATGGCCCTGAACAATGGACATGCCTGAACCACCTGTTGACTAGGCGTCAGTCTGGCGCTCCCTGTCACATGAATGCTTAATCAATAATTCATGTGGATTGCCCTGGGCACTGCTAGTCTGAATTCATGCACGGTAAAGTGCTTACAAACACCACATTTCAGTCCAGCTGGCAATCATTTTCAAATTTTGCTTCACATATCACTAAATCTTGGATATAAATAAGCATAAATGATCTAAAGTTCCTCATTTTAATACAACTGTCTACTAATTAAATAGTCTGACAAATTTTTCGCTTTGTCGATAAAACGAGATCATTTTTGGTAAAGAGTTCAGCAGCATTTATCATTGGGGCGATTTGTTTCAGAGTAGATTTATTTAAAGCTCCATATACACAAGTGTATATAAACTCTAATTGATTTTCTTTACTTCCTGTCACCACGTTTACGATAGAACAGAAGGTATTCATTGTAATTTTGTTTTTCAGAAGTAGGGAGAGCACTGACGCGACTCAACGACAGTATCGACAGGCGTTTGACTTTACACAGATACTAAGTACTGCCAGAGGCTGAATAAAGACTAGCTGTGATAGTGGAATTTCTCATGAATGAATAATAAAGCATTCAAACCCTGGCCATTGTTCAGGACCGTTGTCAGGGTGTTAACCACACACTCCCATACACACCCATTGACCCCTGTGCACAGTGAAATTTTATACAGAGGGTTGAAAATAGAGCAAAGTCTGGAACCTAACTGTGAAATTAATCATGGATTTCATGAAACTTATTTATGCTTTCATATTTAAACCACCTTCAACCAAACTGTACACTATTCAGCTATCACTAATATCAATGACAGTGTTATCTGATAGTTTTTTGAATTATCAAGAATCAAAAGTGGGAAATGTTTTTTGAAACACCTAGTATGAGCAAATATATGGTCGGGATTGCATCTGGCTTCAGGAGTTTTCTCGGTAGGTACCTGTATAACCGAGGGCCACAGCCTGCCTGACCAGGTCAAAACGTGCTTCTCAAATGGTCCTCGCATAGCCATAGCCCTACAACACGATATCGACAATGCTTTTGTTTTTATGTTCGGCTTCGTTGTACCGAGATTTCTCAGCCATACAGCGCACCTTTCATGATTCTTTTGTGGGTCTGGAATGGAAAAAAAAAAACACACTCTGGCTCTGCACCCCAACCCCTCCCGGGTGTGGCACACTCTGGCTCAACTACTGCACTATAAAGCGATATAAAAAATATTAATTTCTTAAAAGACACAAACACTCGACCAGACAAGACACAGTATCAATATGCGCCACACCTATTGGATGGGTTGTAAACAAGAGTGTATCTTGTTTAAACTCCACCCCCTGGATGTTGCACATGATACTGTGTCTTGTCCGGTCGACTGTTTGTGTCTTAAGAAATTGATATTTTTTTATATCGTTTTGTATAGTCTTGTGTACATGATATGGGACACGTCACGCAGTCACACCAACACACACTTTATTTGAAATCATTTTGTATACTGTGATGTAGACAAAGTGAAGTGGATGTCACATTTCACACTTTACACCTTCACAACACTCCTGAAATTACAAGGTTGAATAAATGAATTTTATTTTACATTTCATTTTGTATGTCAGAGTATATAAGATAAATACGTCAAAAGTGCAGAGTGCACAGACCCCAGGGGATGTGCTGTGACAGTGCTGACTGGGTAGGCACTGTGATAGCACACCCCCTGGGGTCTGTACACTCTGCACTTATTGACATATTTCATCTTATATACTCTGCATACAAAATGAGATGGATGTCACATTTCAATTTGGGCACTCTGAAAATAAAGACATGCAAGTTCTGAAAATAATTTTTTTTTTAATTTTCATTTTGTAACGTTATTTCATCTTTATTGCAATCAACTGTGCAAGATATCTAGAAGAAGTTTCATGAAGCAATCTGCATTTCCACTTAAGATTTGATGCTTGACCAGGTCTTTGAACCAGGTCTTAAGATGAAGCTGTCGTTATTAGAGGGTAAGTCATGTCATTCAGCTAAATGTCTCCTAGGCAACGGGGAATACTGTTGTACATACGACATGCACAGGGGGCGTCACCAGCTTTTTTTCAAGGGGGGTGCGTTTTGACTGTAAATGTAAGCTGTGATTTTTTGTTTTATTTGATTTATTGGCTCCTGTGTCATCATGTACATTTACATGTGATTGTATACATACACGAATCTTTCGCTATGAAGGACTATACGGGGGTACATTATGTGACGGTGTGAGTCTGTGAGACCCTCGGCGATGATCCATTCCGCTCCTTCAGTGCGGAGGGTGTGGGAGGTGGATACCCCTTCCCACGGTAGGCCCACTTTTTGTAAAAACAAGAGTGTAAAAGTCGCGTTTACAGAGCATAG
>NW_027273183.1:0-21047 GCF_040938485.1 Diadema antillarum
GATAGAAGCAAACTGACCCATATGTACAATCTTTTCATCGCACACGGCGATCTCTATTACAGTCCCACATATACAGATTCGTGTAAGTTCTCCACACAAGAAACCTATGGCAAAACTGTGCACAATGCTAAGTATACACTGAATAAATCTTGTTAGAGTACGCGTCCGTGTTGGAAACAGATGACGTACTGATCAAGCGAGGCTTATGCGAGGCGCTAGATCTCTCCCTCCTACATCCGATATCCCCAGAGCCATTTCCACTTCCGGGTTTGTGCGATCGCGATCGCAATCAACAAGATATTTGATATCGATAGCAAAAAAAATAATAAAAAAACATGGGGTCGGCGGAATTTTTAGGGTCGCGCGGGTTACGCCAATACAACAATTTTTTTTTTGGCCTTATAGAATTGCGTACGGCTTCATCACTGTTCTCTATGAAAGTACACGCAAAGCTGAAAAATCTCTACTGGAGTCAACCTTTACTTCTCCTACTGATGATCGTATGCTTCAATGCACATTACTTTATCATTCAGTGGTATTCACAGTAATTGCATGTCCCCCAGTGTGCAGCGAATGAATCACGTCGCCCATGAATCTACACACTACTGGGTTTTTAAACATGTGTATCTTCACAGTGTTCCATAAAATATGAAGTCTACCTGTACCACGAATATGTATTTTGTCTCAAACTACTAAACATATGAAAATTTACTGAGAAAACTTTTCCTTTAAAGAGCACATGTGTTAAATTTTTAAAGATTGGTACACATCATTGCAACACAACAATTTAAAAGAGGTATTTTGACAATTGTGAGATATATAAAAAAACACACACACAAACACAAACACATACACAAAACCAAGACAATATATTTGACTTCATCAAATTTGTCCTTTACAGGCCAAAAAAATAAAAAAATCAGACAATATGCTGAATCCTATCATAATATACAACTAGTAAGCAAAACCCTGTGAATTTAACAATAAGCCAACATCTGTTTGATGGAAATACTAATCTATGATACTCATAGTACTTGATACATTCTTTGCAGCATATGGTGCCAGCAAAAGTGGTGACTGAAAATGATTTCACTAATATATGCTCTCTGAAACAGACTGTCTGTGCTTGAAAAAAAAAAAGAAGAAGAAAAAAGTCAATCTGCTACTTTTGGGTGCAGAAGGGCCAGGTGTGAAAGTGATACTACAGCACTCATTGAACTGCTATGCTATGAATAATGACTGTTCTGATGAACAATCACCTATCAGTGTTAGCTAAACTTATCATCTACCACTGCTTTTCTCATTGGCTTCCACCATTTTTGTTTTTCTTCCGAGGCTCAGTTAGATTGAACATTAAACTTTTTTATTACCTCCGCCAAGGGAGGAGGTTATGTTTTCGTTACCGTTGGTTTGTTCGTTCGTTTGTTAGTTAGTTAGTTAGTTAGTTTGTCCATGTGCAAAATAACTCAAAAAGTAGTTAACTGATTTGGATGAAACTTGCAGGAAAGGTTTAAAATGATACAAGTAACAGATGATTAAATTTTGGTAGTGATCCGACAATTTTGGGGGAATTCATGAAGGATTTTTGATATTTTGGCAGGTAGGGTCAATGAACTTTGGAGTTCAGGCTGCGCGTATATTGAGGTTTGCATGCGCGCACTAAAGTGCGTGCTCTAGTTTCTGCTAGGGCGAAGCGCACCGTGCAGCTGAGGGTTTATGATGTAACAAAGGTTTTCTATATTGGGAAATCGGGCGACTTTCAGCACATGCTATGAGTACGTATGATGTGTGGAAATCACTGATATCTCTAATGGAAGAACAAGATCAGTGGTGGAAATGAGCTGCATGCTTGGCGGAGGTCTGCGCTCTCAGAGTGCTTCTCTAGTTTTATTTTTGGTTGACATCGCAGCCAGCCTGAAAGAGTTCTGAGAAGTGAAGATCTACAAGATATTATACTGATACCCATTTCTACAGGTGGAAATGAGCACATTTGAATGCACCAAATATTTCACAAGTATGATTTTTAACAAAGTGGGATAATTCCATGACCATGATTGTCAGCAAATTAGGACAATTCCATGAATGGTTACATTTGCACTGAGAACCACCGAACTTGAGTGCAAAAAAAGTGATCATTTGCTTTTGACAAAGCATAGCAAGCAAGTTTTCTCACCTTGGACCTAACACACATAGCATTCATGGCACAGGGGGCAACATTCAGCAGCATGGGTAATTTCTCAAACATCAGTTCACTCCCAAAATTCATAGAAATGAAACTACCAAACGAAACATACAGCAGAACTAACTACAACAAGGTTGCATACGGCAAGATACCTGATATATAATGAGGTTATTTCACAAGTCCCATTCCTTTTATATTGTTTTGTTTTTTTAATCCCTGATACAATAAGATATCCAATATGATGAGGGAATTACAGTGGTCCCAGCCAGGTTGCCATAAGGAGGTTCCCCGGCATATGGAGTATACAGCAAATATTGTTGTAGAGAAAGCGGCTGGTCACAACTTACCCCAACAACCGTGTTCACCGAGCAGGAGCTGTTCAGCAACTTGCCACAGGCTTCCTCCTCAGCAAATGCCCACTGAGATATCCACCAGTCCGTCAGGGTGAAAAAAGCCTGCAGACAAGAGCCCAAAACAATCTGATTTGAATTTGCATCGCATATTTGATTTCTTTGATGTTCTAGCTAAGAAAGCGGTGAATGCTTGTCAGCAAGGAAGTAATAATTACCATAACAAGAATAGCAAATAAATGCAGCAAAAATGATTCCAAGATTCAAGTTTAAAGATTCTTTATTACTGATAATAATACAGATAATCACTTTCCACTTCCACTGGCAAAAGAAACGAAAAGCAGCACAATGACAGAAACATCATACAAATCAGTGATACTGGTCACATATACCCGTATCCACCTTATGCAATCACCCATACCTGATGATGTGGTTTCTGTGAGGGTAGCATCCTTTCACATCACTTGTAATGGCAATAATCCAACATTAAAGTTGTTTTAAATCTTTTGACAATCTAGAGCTTGGAGAACAAGAAGGGCCCTATCTAAACAATGGAGCTAGGAACTTGATGGTCCGTAGGGAACACAGCTAACGGCCTCACCTGACTGGCAATGTTGAAGACTGTGAAGATGAGAAAGCCGAAGATTCCCGCGCCAGCCCTGAAGAAGCTGAAGTAGACGTGGGAGGAGACCGACCCCTCCTCCTTGGTCTCCTTCAACCGCTGGCTACCCTGGTCATCCACCTGGTGGTTTAATATATGGGAGGTTGGATACAGTTACCATGGCAACATGAAGCAGCTTATCAACACAGATTTGCATCACAGCCAATTGCTGCAACAGTCACCATTTGCTAACAGCATAAATATCACTGTTTTTGCAGAAAGGAATGTTTTCTGGCTACATTATCGTATGATATCAGGTCAAATGGAATAAGCTGCCTCTGGCATCCTTGTGGAAAACCTCTAGGAAACTTTACATATACTCATAATACAATAAGCAGCAACGTAGCATCAATGATCATTTGTTCATATTTTCCAAGAGAAACAGAGAATAAAACTAGAAGATGTGTGTGTGTGTGTTGGGGGAGGGATGGGACATAGAGAGAGAGAGAGAGAAAGACGGAGAGGAGATGATGCGACTAGAGAATCATCTTCTTGCCTGCAAAGTGATGTCGTCACCGGGGAAGGCGGAGATCTCGGAGACCACCGATCCTGCGATGGAGTGGAGGGAGCTGGTCCGGGAGAGGGTCTCCTGCTCCTCCTCATTCTTGTACTCCTTGAGGAGCGCTGCAAAGTCCACGCCAGATGTCTGGAGCTCCTTGTAGCTGCCACACCCGACCATGCACCCCTGAGATGGAGATGAAAATAACGATACTATCTCATCGTTGGAAGTAGGATCATTCGGGACCCCCCTCTCATAGAGAGACGTGAAATGGCTGCTATCTTTGATGATAGTAATCACTATGGAAACAGTGAGATAACTAACAATCAGTTGTGAGAACGTGCACCATTGCCGCGGTAACTGCAATCATCGTAACAAACAATAATCGCAACATGTTCATAAAACAGGCCCTTCCAACTGCTCCTCACTTGTTTGAATGTTGGTTTTTGCTTAATGAGCGAGTACATTCTACGGTGTTTGTAGCCCTTAGAAGGACAGATAAGTGGGGGCTATGTTTTTTTATTAGGGGGGTTGGACGAGTTCCTAAAAGAAAAAAAAAGGCTATTTGTATCCCATAGACCATCGGCTCACTTTCAAAATTCAGACAAAATTAATGCCAACAGTCCTCTTCAGGACTAAAATAAAACCCAAATTCAAAACTAGAAATGTCGCTATGGCGACTGGTATGCCTCTGCCATAATGCATGATTCTCCTAATAGGTCTATAGTACATGTGGACAATGTGTGATTACATTTTCACAAAATTGGTAAAATATTAAAATGACATGTTTGTCACAAATGTATCGAATGTTCACCTTCCTTGACCTATGTTTAATTGGATGAATAGGAGAGCATGTATTTGGGGATTTAAGAACTTTAACTTCGACTTTGACCCTTTAATAAGTTTACACACTTGAGTAATTTTCAAGGTATGGAGTAAAAGTGCAATTTCTGTATTGAACAGGAAATTGTTACCATTTTCATCTGGCCTTTGATTCATTAGAGAATCACTGTCAGGCAGAACATACATAAATATGTACTAAGTTTAAAGATAACTTGAGCCACTTCCGAGATATGGAGAAAGAAGTAAGTTCAGCACTTTCACTTGATCTTTGACCTTTTGACCTTTGACCTTCTTGGCAAAAGAAAAAAAAAATACCAGGGAATATCTAGTGGGTTATACATGCATACATCAAGTTTTAAAAAAATAATCCTGCTGGCATTGCATAAATATATGGAAAATAGTAAAATTTTGAAGTATTGCCCTTGACCTTTGACCACTGACCTTTGACCCCACGAACCCCAAATTCCCTAGATAACCACTGCCAGTCAGTACATGCATATATACTTTGTTCCATAAAGATACCTCGAACAATTTCCAAGATAGAGAGAAAAAAGTGAAATGTTAACATTTTACTTGACCTTTTGACCTTTGACCTTTTGACCTCATGACCCCAAACTTTTACCAGAGAATCTTAATTGGGTAATACATGTATACACTAAGTTTCAAGAAAATATCTTCAGGCATTGCATAGATATGGGGGAAATAGTGAAATTTTAAGCATTTGACCTTGACCTTTTGACCTTTGACCTTGAGCATGTGCACCCAAAAGTTGATAGGCACAACTTCACCCCCTAATACACATACATGCCAAGTTTCATTAGGATACCTCAAAAGGTTTTGATAGTTACCCTGTCCACAAAATTCATTACGGACGGACGGAAGGACGGACGGACGGACGGACGGAAGGACGGACGGACAACCCGAAAACATAATGCCTCCGGCACCACTTCGTGGCGGAGGCATAACTACATAAAACAGTAGTTACGGGCATAGAATTGCAGAACCCAAAATCCGCTCAGCTCTTCTCAATATTTACTAAAAAAAGAATACCAAACAACTCTTATACAGAGCTGTCTTGCACTGTGTACCATAAATTACCAACAATCATCAAACACTACCACAATTGTTTTCGAGTGAGATGTGTACAGACCACTGTAGCTTTCCCCCCAACAACCCATCGACACACACCTCTTTGAGGACGATGATGCGGTCCGCAGCATCCAGGTACTGAAGCTGATGGGTGACAAGGATGACCGGTTTCTTCTTCAAGTACTCTTTTATACACCTACAGAAATAAGAGGTTGGTTTTTGTTGAGTCTTTTCGTTTCACTTTTTTTTTCTTTGCTCCAAAATGACATGGTAAACAACAATTTCTGAGAATGGCAAATTAAACACAAAGGCTCTATGAACTCAAAGATTAGCAAAAAAAAAGGACTAGGATATCAAAAGGGTTCCAGGAAAAAGGACCTTGACCATGGTGTGATTAACAAAGAGGCTGAGAGGACTGAGGTTAGACATGAAGGTGCTATGAATTTAAGATAATTTCAAAGATCTGAGAAATAAGGAGTCTGCAAAACAGATTGGCTGGCAAACCTAAAACATATCTAAGAAGTGAAGATTCATGGAAAAGGACCTGAGAATGAGAAGGTTAAAAGGAGAGCCATCTATTTGCATACAATGTCAAAATTGACTTTTTAGGGCATTGCATTGGACCCTACTCCTCGACAGAAATGAGGAACACATGTACAATTCATCTATTTATATATAAACATGTAAACCCCCAGGATGATCGCTCCTATGCCCCCAATCACCAAGATCTCATTTTTAATGAAGAAAATTTCAACTTGTTAATTTGTCCTCTGTGTTACTATTGACTGACTGGACCACTACTGCCACTGTCGTGAACATAATCATACCTCTCAGAAATATCTACATGGAATACAAAATGGTTGTGCTACTTCTTCATCTGAAGAAGATCTTTTAAAGTCTCCTCACTTCAGGGCCTTTTGAGGATTATCAGAATCATTTGAACAACTTCATATCACCTACTTGTACCAGCAATACTGTTTCCTGCAAGTTTCATAGTCAAAATCTGACTACCAGGTTTTCCCAGATATGAAAAAGTAAACAGCTTTTCAAATACATACAATGTAGTGCACGCAATATAATACTGACATAAAGTGACTGTAGTAGTTAAATTTCAGCCAATAAACTAGGTAAGCTAATGAACACATCCCATGTTCATATTAGTACCCGCGATGGGGTAAGTCCCGCGCTGTGGTACTTTCTCCTTAAAAACCATAAAGCAAACACTCGCTGGGACTTGCCCTCTTGTCCCCTCAAAGCAAGTTGAATCCGGGGGCAAGATTTGGAGGGAAGAGTGACCTTGGGGTGCAAATGATAGCATCCAGCTGTATTCATCAAATGTGCGCATGCGTTATGCCTGGTTTCAAGTGGCATGGCTCGCCCAAAGCCCAAATTGCCCCTGCAGCTAGGGGACAGTCTAGATAGCAGTGTGGACGACAGCCGTAAAGGTAAGAAATCTCGTGACTGTCCCCTCAACACGGGGTCAAATGTGAACGTGGGGACAGTATTCTAGATCTCCTACATCTTTTGATTAAATTGTTGTGTGTTAAAATGTCTTTACTTGTCAAAGAGGTGTCTCCCTACTGCTGAGTCAACCGCACTTAGTGGATCGTCTAAGAGATAGAAGTCTGCGTCGTGGTACACCGCCCTCGCCAGGCTGACCCTTGCCCTTTGACCTCCACTCAGCGTGATGCCCCTGTCACCCACCAGGGTCAGGTCGCTGTCAGGCAAGAGAGAAAGGTCCTACAGGAAGAAAAGAAATTGTGAAAGGTCAAAGGTTAGGAAACAGTATATCACTAATCAAATTATTCATTTTAAACACAATAGAGTAATATGTTGGTACCTCCAGTGTTCTACAAAACAAGCATAGCTTGCTAGCTTTGTAAAACAAAATTTAAATCAATGTGTACAACACAAAAAAAAATGAAAATGTAAAGTGAATTAATTACCATGTGTATTACAATTCATTTTATTGTAGTTCTGAGAGTGTGACTGCATACTCCCTGTATAAGGTCAATATACTATTATGAGAAATGTTTTCCACTGACTCCTTGAAAGAATAAACTCTATCTAAACACAAAGAAGAATTAACAACAGTTTTGTGAGAGTGCTTTAACCTGAATTATCATACGTCATAGATCTTTTTTACTGCCCAACAAGCCCCATCAGATCAAATATGTATCTGCGCAAAATCAATACAGGAAAAGTATTCTGAAAGTGTTGACTGGTAAATGACAAACAAGTGCCACACTGCAGAATTACAGTTCACAGTCCCTTGCTCTGAAGAGCTAAAACTCACACTTAGCCACATGTAGCAGACCATCTGCATTCTTCCTTTCGCAGGAATACAGTGTAGCTATCAAAGCATGTGTTAATTTCAAACTAATTCATAGCAACTACACCTACAAAAAGTGTAAGATATTAATTAATCAAAGCACCCCCAAACAGAATGGCTATTTTACATACAGTACAGGCTAACAATCCTAAAACACAAATGGAAAAGATGACGTACAGTTTTCAGTGCACAGGCCGTCAGAACTCGCTTGTACTTGTCCGCGTCAAACTTCTTGCCGAAGAGAATGTTATCCCTAAGCGTGCCTGAGAAGACCCAGGGCTGCTGTGCGGTGTATCCCAACTTTCCGTGGTAAATCACCTCACCGGTCTGTTTCGGCAACTCGTTCATCAACGCCATGAGCAGAGTTGACTGGCAATTTGAATAAAAGAAATCAAAACAGAATAGGGAATTACATTGAATGGAGATATAATGGTATCACTATGCACTGATACGTGCTCTGATTTTAACCCTAACCAGGCCGGGCTTTTTTGAGTGTTCTGTGGCCGGGGAGGGGTTGATTCAAACCCCCCCCTGAGATCTCGGCCGTCGATCGCGCAATCGCCATGAAATTTGGCACGTGCATTACCTGTGGCGTAATCTACCAAGCTATACAAAAAGAAATGGAAATTTTCGTCATAATAATTAATTATGTTAATATATGCATAAAATCATACATTTTGCTCTAAATCAGAAATTAAAGCTCCTAGAATCCTAATTTTTGGTGAAAACATTCTTTGTAGCATTCCTAACAATGTACTTGAAAAACAAATTTGGTATCAAAATCAATTTCTTATGTATTTTATTGTTTTATGAATTTCTTATGTATTTCTTTGTTTTTTGACCTTTTGTTTTACAATTTTTTTACCGCAAAATTTATGATAGAACCTATATCAAGCATAATTATGCTAAAATTAATTAGTTTCAGCCAATAAAAGTGAAAATAATCATATCTTTATGAATAAGAAGAGAAAACTCAATTTGCATAGACTTTACACACAAAATCACGTTTTTGAGCCATTATTGGTCTGACAGGCATGTATAAAACGTTATGCAGCGTCGTAACGGTATGCACGATTTTCGCGAAAATGGTGTCAAAAGATGCGCGAGACTTGAAAGTAAAAAGTCAGCGAACGGCGCGGTCAAAAAATTTCGCGCGGTGGAGTAGTCGCGAAAAATGTCGAGGGGGGGGTTGATTCAACCCCCCCCCCCCCCCCCGGCCTTTTTAGGGTTAAAGCTAACTAACAGGAGATAAGAAAATATCTTGCTAGAATGAAAGTAATCATGATGATATTTAAAACAGAGCATTTGACAAAATTTCAGAACTTCTGTTTTTTGAGGGGGGGGGGGGTGGCTACATGACAGATATACTACTCAAACACATATATCACAGTATTTACTATTTTCATCTAAAAAACTCCTACCATCTCCACGAAAGGACATTTGCTCTATCTTTTGCCAGGTTCATGCTCTGTAATGATACATCACTCAACGCACTGGATGTAACACAGCCACTGTTCCGGCATGCGTGAACTACTGTACATGCGTGCACGAGACCACTGCTTTACTACTGTTAACGTGGAAATATTTGCGGTACATTAATTTTTGCTCATTTTGGCCAGAGGGAATTTCAAAACCCACAAAATTATCTTCGCAGTTGTATTTGTAAATTTTTAACGCACTGACACGTGTACATTGATCATGCAATGTGAACAAGAACACGCAAATATTTTTTGGGCCACTCTCAGCACAAACAATCGATTGCACAAAAATATTGATGTTTACAGTATTATTGATTCAGTGGATTGGACAATTTAAAGCAATAAGCACTGACCATCATTAAAATGCCCAAAGAGATAAAATTCATGCAAGAAACTTACATACATTTGAGTACTTGATAAATACTATAAATGTCAGCAATTTTCTCTTTGGTTTCTCTTCACACAAACAGCAATATACTAATGACAAAAAGTCTTTCTTAATTACCTTGCAGACTTTTATACAAAAAAGCTAAAGGAAGAAAGGGAATGACAGTATTAAAAAGATATACATTTTTGGAAGCATATTTTACTCTCCTGCAGTATACACCTGGTGACAGATTTCTAACAGAAAAATCTTATCAGGCTTGCTGTATTAAAAAGATACTAAAGACAGTATTAAAAAGATACACATTTTTGGAAACATATCTTAATCTCCTGCCGTATACACCTGGTGACAGATTTCAAACACAAAAATCTGATCGGGCTTGCCGAGCTCTCACCTTGCCAGCTCCAACCGGTCCAATGACTGCGACGAGTTCACCTGGCTTCACACGGAAGCTGATATGTTTCAGAGAGAAGAAGCTACCCTCTCCCTGTGACTAGAAAATGTATAAAGAAAAAATAAAGTACACATATAAGGAAAGAAAAATGAATGAGAAGGGTAGAGAAAATATATCTGCAATTGCGTATCAGGGCAATTACCAAATGAGGACAATTACGCCTGGCTAAATACTGGTTAGTGATAAAGTTAGAGGAAAGATTAGGGTTAGGGTTAGGGCTAGGTTTAGGGTTAAAAGTTTGGGTTGGGGTTAGGATTAGGTTTAGGATTACGGTTAGGGTCAGGGAAAGGGTAAGGGGTAATTGTTCAGGGGGTAATCGCCCAAGAACTCTGCAATCGGATGTTAACTTTTATGAAACTGTTTACTTCTCATTGCAGCAAATGAAAAAAAAATTGTAATTTTGATGTAAAAATGAATCCTCACTGAATACCAGTCTCAAGCACATGAAACAGTCCCCCTTTTTTTTAATAATTTTGACGGGTACTTAAAGTGATGTTATGGTTTGGGTCGAGATGGAGTTTTTGTATTAAAGAGGAATTCAAAGTTTATTTGATGAAAATTGGTTCTGAAATGGCTGAGGTATCCAAAACAAAGAGGTCGTAATAAAAGGTGGGATTTACTTTTTATTAGGACGACTTTGTTTTACTTTTTTAGGTAAATTTGTTTTAGGTGAGATATTGGCATTTTTTTCTGGGCCTTTTTCTCTTCTTTTGTTTTGTTTTGCTTTGTTTTGTTTTGTTTTGTTTTGTTTTTTTTTTGGTTTTGTTATTGTTTTTGGGGGGACAGGTATTGTTTCACTGTGAAATAGAACATATTTTCATTGATACTGGTGCATAACACGCCTGAGTGGCTCTATTTGGAAATCCTCTATTCTCCTCTCTTTTTCTATGAAACCGCACCTCCTAACCCTCTCTTATTTGAATCATTTTTCTAATGGGTTAGGATGGTTCAACTCATTCTATATATCATTCTAAAACTTAGAGTTTATCCCACTAATCAATGTAGGAAGGTGGAAATTCATTTTGGCCAACTCGTTTGTGGATTTTGAGCAGGGCTGTCACATACCTTACTTGTGCCTAGAGAAGCCCCACGGTGGCTGACTTTGACTTTGTTGAGTGTGAGCAAGCAGCACTGGGCACTCCCCCCACCCCCTCAACCTTAGAAGAGAGTGACCCTCACCTCCATCTCCCATGACCCTTGCAGATTCCTGACAAAGACCTCCCTCTCCTCATCCTCCTGGCAAAGGGGAGATGGGAGGCAGAGAGTGACTCCCTCTTCCGCCACCTCCATCTTCAATCCACCATCAAGATCCTCCGGGTCCACTGCATCCTCC
The DNA here is from genome assembly GCF_040938485.1 of Diadema antillarum. Lineage (NCBI taxonomy): Eukaryota > Metazoa > Echinodermata > Echinoidea > Diadematoida > Diadematidae > Diadema > Diadema antillarum. The sequence goes on from NW_027273183.1 coordinate 11,607, forward strand.
TCCTCCCGGTTCCCTTCCCCCTCTTCCTTGCTCCCGACATGGCCATCCACAAGATGTTTCAATTGCTCGCGGTCTTCGTCTGCGCCGGAACGGAATCCGACGTCGACGTCGACATGGTTGTGGTTCTCCATCTTGGTCTCCTCCACTCCCTTCTCTCGTTGCTCCTTCTTCTTCTCCTCCATCTCATCCTCCTCCAAGGGTTCGCCGATCTGCTCGGCGACGGGAAGGTTGGCGTCCGACGAAATGGAGGAAACCGACGGTGAACGTTTGAGCGTCTTCAGTTCGTCCATCACGAGGAAGCCCTGTGTGGAGCCCAAACGATGTGATCATCAATCAATTGTATTCTTTGAAGCATTGCCATGCAAAGTTACACTGGCATCAACTGCAGACATTCACATCTTGTCAATGGGAAGTACTGTCCACATATCAAGGGTACAGTGTATGAGCAATATTATGAACCCAGATTTGGTTACAGTTTTGAATTCACTGTAAACAGCAACCAGAAAGCAATATATAAATTTATGTATACTATGGAAGCGTAGCTATTTCATTTCTTCATCAATTTTTCCTAGTCAGATGGTAGAAGCTATATTAGCAGTCGTATCTAAATTTTCTTCCAATAATTAAATTTATATCATCAGAATATTACAACAGATATTAGTTTAGTGAATGTGATAGATACTGCACTCATGCTTCCACGTATATGGATATCACATAAAGAACATAAAAACTCATCAGGCTTGTTTGCTTTGTTATATTTAGATAACAGAAAAACAAATGCTGCTATCACTGGATAAATGATAGTCATTTACGGACCATTAAGGAGAACACTAGTTAGTTTTTGGTTTGTATGGTTACCCGCCCCGTGCCTCACCTGGATGCGTTTGATGGAGATGAGCCCCTCACTGCAGTACATGATGCAATACGGGATGAAGAGCACGACTGTCAGGCGAACGGCATTGAAGAGCGGGATCGCCAGGAACACGATGCTGGGCTGCAGCACGTGGCCTGTGAAGGCATACACGGTGAACGTTGCGAACGAGATGATCACTGCCGCCATGGAGAAAAACGCGAGGTTGAAGGCACGCAGACAGGTGGAGGACAGAATCTTGATTATTTCTTTCCTACGAATGCAGCAAAGTGAAATGAATGTTTTTTTGTATGTGTGTGATCTAGGAAGGATGGCAAGACTCATTGAGTACAAGCAACATTTAAAGGGATGGTATAGTATTGGTGGAGATAAGGATTAATAGCTTTGAACCTTTTGCAAATACCAAGAAATCACTTACGAAAAAAATACAGAGCACACTATGGGGAATTCAGTGTTTATGAGATGAAAATTGGTTTTGGAATGGCTGAGACATACAAAAACAAAGTAAAACAAAGCAATCCTAATAAAAGTGGGTCCCACCTTTTATAAAGGTTGCTCTGTTTTGGACATCTCAGCCATTTCAAAACCAATTTTCACCAAGTGAAATTTGAATCTCTTCTGGAATTACATGCTCTCTCATATTTCATGAGAGGTTTCTCATTACCTCACCAAAACATTGTTAGAAACCTGAAGTCAGGTCTCAACCAATGCTATACAACTCCTTTAAGGTCAATTCTTGACCAGAAATAACTTGATTTAATGAAAAAAAATAACAACAAATAAATAAATTACAAGCACAACAATGAAAATTTTATCAAAATCGGATTAAAGAAGCAAAGTTTCAAGTTGACAAGATTTGTGAATTTTGCACAACAGTTCTCAAACAGTTGATGTAAATTGTTTGAACAAAAAAAAAAATGGAAAAATAGAAACTTTCACAAACTGCATGGCAAGCTGTGAGGTAATGACAGCTCTAACTTACTCATTTGCATATTCATATTGACTGTTCAAGAATTGTTTGGTGAAAAACATCTTATCCGTTCACAGATTTGAAATTTGTGCGCATGTGATGTGTGTGCATGCGCTGGCCGTAGTATTCAGTGTATGTAGCTCTCCCAAGGTCCTCTCGACCGAGTCACATTCAGTCATCAATTCGAACAGAAAGGGACTATTGGCAGAACCAAACGTTGCCCGAAGCCTGCTTTCAATACTTCAACTTAATTGGTAAGTCTTCAAATTGAAGAAATTTTTGGATTTCAGGTTGATATTTACCCGCGATACTAAATCTGTCATGATCCTGAATGCTACAATGCGAAGCCCCATTACACTATGCGTATTGGGCTGCTGGTCGCAGTTAATTGCATGATTACTAAGACGTGAGAGTACTTTGGGGCGAGTAAGTCTCACAGTGTTAGTTACATGAAAGGTACTTTAACCTGAAACACAAACTAAGACAAAGAAATTCAGGGAAACTTTTGAGGTACTAAAACTTTATAATATCTTTAATACACTCAAAGAATCTGTAAAATTTGCAGAGCACTGATAAAGATATATGTGACCCTGCATCACAAAATGAACAAAAAGTCGCCGGACATGGATTTTTAGTTAAGGGCAAATTCTGAAAGAGCAGACTCTAAGCTTTAAAATGATGTATAACTCAATTCAAATGGACTCTCCTAACCTATCTAAATACTGGAAAGAAAGCACACACTCTGGAAAAGTGTGAACCGAGAAAAGAGGCTCTGAAGTACAGGGTCTATTCAAGCGCTTACTCTTTACCAAGCCATGCTAGCTGTGCGATGAAAGGGACAAAACACAGGATGTAAACCACCGGAGCAACAGCATTGAAGGGATTATCAGATTAAGCTGAAATTAAGCATGCTCTGTTAACACATTCTGTCCATGATTAATGCCAACTTTCAAAGCAGTAGCATTATCCTTTCAAAAGTTATTAGACTTGGAAGTGAAGAGTATGCAAAGGATTTCAAGTTGTTGTTTAATCATGACTTTATTCAAGTTCAAGGAATATTGTTGTTAGAATGACATGTATACAAAAGAACCAGGTCCATCGTTTCATTGAAAACGAATGTCAGGTTAAGAGTTGGAGTTTACATTACTGCAACACAAAATATGCATATCATATCACAAATAAACTGTCAAATATTAATCAATCAATCAATCAACTATCAATACATATCGTTCTACTCTCCCCCCAAAAAGGGTTGTAGAAAAACTGCTCAAAACACACTTTCCCATTCATGTTATGACCCCAAACTTAAGAACAACGTAGAAGAAGGATAGCTCTTTCAGAAAATATGAAAAACTCAAGATTGACTCGGTTGTCCCATTTCACCTTTTTTGAGTCCTCCTGTAAAATCAAGGGGGGCGACTTTTTGTTCGTTTTGTGATGCACGGTCACATATGATAATCTGCACATCACTTCTTTTCAACAATGCTTTCCTCCCCCACCCAACCCCCCTAAAAAAAACAACACCCCACCGCCACCACCAACAACAACAACATCTTCTTCCTGTGAGTCTGGTCATAATTAACCACTACCTGCTCCAAACCATGGTTTCAGTGGGCAGAGCAAACCTTCTTACCTCCGGGATTTCTTTACCAGCTCTGAGAAGGGGTTTTCCCATGCGTGGATCTTGATGATTCGCATCCCGGAGATGATTTCATTCATGATTCGCACTCGCTCATCCGTCAGCAGAGCTGTCTTCCCTCTAAGGCAGAACAAGGAAATAATCAAAATGATGCTAATGAACTACCATCATTGCTACTTCTCTTGCGCTGACGAATTCAACAGTGGAAATAACAAGAAGTAAAAAGTATTAAGTTGGTATAACTATCATTGTCATCATCGATATCGCACTTCAAGAGTTACCATGAACACAGTCAATATTATCTTTATTATGCCTCATAGATGCAGGACAGTAATAAATTGATGATTGGTCACCCAAGCCTGGGCGAAGACTTTTTCCCATTATCATTATTATCATCTCAATCACTGGTATCACTACCATCAACCTCACTCTACTCCGCATGAACCATGAGCACCGACACAATCAGACTCTAATGAATAGTTAACCCAAGATGAGAGAGAAAATTTGTCCCAACCAGGGCTGCAGCTGAACCAAGGAAATGAGATGAAGTCATTGCAACAATCATCATCATCACCATCATCATCACCACCACCATCATCATCGTCATCACCATCATCATTATCATCATCATTGTCATCACCGTCATCGTCATTATCACCGTCATCATCATCTTCGTCATCACCACTACCACCGCCAAAACACAACCACCACCACCACCATCATCACTATCACCACCACCACCATCATCATCACCATCACTTTAGCACCGTCAATAATATCACCCTGATGGTGATCAGCAGAGCCATGAGGAAGCAGAAATTGATGCAGAGCTAATCTATTAAGCTAGAAGAACTTCCCCATCCGACATTGGAGCAGGGCCAAGCAATGATCCTCTTTATCATCCTCATCACTATCACCCATCTCCACTACTGACATCATTATCATATCAACCTTACCAGGGATGATATTGAGGCTTGTTGAAAAAATTGGGAATTAAAATTTTCAGGTGATTTTGATACAAGGAAAAAGCAAAATGTCTATATACTTGAGAGAAAAAAAAAAATCTGAAATCAGATTAAATCTACAGAATATCATGCCTGCACTTACTCTGCTTTATGGAGCCATGACAAAGGTACAAAACTCATAAACTGATGACTACTTTATACCTGAGTTTGGAGAAGATTTTTCCCATCCAGCCCTGGAGGGGGGCCAGGGCAATGAGGATGGTGAAGCCAACGAGACAGGACGGACCCATGCTGCGGTAGAGGATGATGAGTAGGACCACTAGCTGCATGGGGCCAATCCATAGGTAATGGATAAAGAGCATCACCTGGAAAAGGAGACATCAACGATGAATAATGATGAGAATACTGCTTCTCCTCACCACCTGTCCTCCTTCTCCTCCTATTACTACTGTAAATTACTACCAGAACCACTACCGCTACTAATGCCTACTGTTCCAAGCACACTCGAAAGAAATACTCTTCAAAATGAAGCCGTTGATAAAGCTCTAAGGTCTATAATTTGAGGGTTTAAAGGGTATGGGAAAGTAAAGGTTATGGGAAAGTAGAGGCATAGCAACAAGGCTTAGAAAAATTTAGATTTTAACCCATATCTGCTGGTGTAACGCAGTTTATGTTATATGTTTGGTGCCGGAGGCTATTTCAAATGAGTTCACACAACTGTGCTGTCTCAACTTCAAATTGATATCACCGACACTTATGAGAAAAAAAGTATGGAAAACTGCATATCAACTGAAACAGGATATGATGGTCTTCAATATAAGATGTAACTCAACAGTCCACAGAGGAATTATGTGACATCGCATGATATATATATTTACATATGAAATAAACATTTATGATGTGCAATATATGGACGTTTAAGCTGCACATCTACTATGATCACTCTTTTGAAAAGAAATCACTTTTTTCAAAAGAAAACACTTATGAAAAATAAAAATAGTCTCTGTATGGAAAGAAAATCTTCATTTTTGAAGTCTTCATGATGTAATTAGCTTTCAAATGGTATATAAATCATATGATAATATGCTCACAAATATGAAGAAATATTGAACAAAAACTAATACATAGCTGCGGAGTAGCCTGGTCTCACATCTATAGATGTACAACTATTGTTGCCTGTGAACTTCAAAAGTGAATACCATTCCAAACAACAGTGACAGGAAGCTAAGTAAGAGACTGTGAGGACGTTAGGTCAGAATTCACGGCTATAAAGAGCTCTTTAAATGATATCAACTTCCCAGTCACTCCTGCTATGGATCATCCCTTCAAACTGTGATTGCAGCATTTGCGCGAACTATGAAATATCCCATCGATCGGCAGATATGGGGTTAGAGTTATGGCGGAATCCATCCCCCGGTCTGAGCATAGCAAAAAAGCCCGGCCCTTTTAGGGTTAAGGGACACATTCATCTTAATATACATGCGGATTGAGAGAATGCAGCCATACAAGTAAAACACATCAGTGAAAGTTTGAGGAAAAATCTGACATTCTGTTCAAAAGTTATGAATACAGTTTGTGATGTACTAGTAACATGCGTAGAATGAAATGAAGAAAATATAAAGAAAATTCAACATATTTTCACTTTTCTTGCATTATAGAGCACTTGACTTGCCTCTTTCAGAAGGCAGGAGGAATATTACCCTTAACCCTAACTAGGCCGGGGGGGGGGGGGGGGGGGGGCCTCCGAGGCCCCCCCCCCCCTCGACGTTCCGCGCGATATATCGCTAACGCGAAAAGCTATCGCTGCGACGTTTCATGACTTTTTTCTTTTGAGTCTCCCGCATCTTTTGACACCAAATTTGCGATGCCCGAGCACGCGGTTCCGAAGTTGCGCATAAATATGTACGTGCATATCCGACCAAAAATTGCTCAAAAACGTGAATTTGTGTACAATTTCAATGCAAACTGTGCTTACAGGCAAATTTCATTAAAGCATGATTATTTGGGGGTTTTATTGATTAAAATCAATTAATAGCATATTTTCTTGTTTGGAACAACGTCGCGGACAAGTTTCATCGAAAAAAACAATGAAGAACATAAAGTCGAAAAAACAAAGAAATACATAAGAAATTCAAAATACAATAAAATACCTAAGAAATTTTTTCTGATGCCGCAATTTTTTAATCTTATATTTGCTCAGGACACTAAAAAGAATATTTACACTAAAAATGTGCCCATTTTGAGATTTATTTAGTGATTTATTCCAAATTGTCTGATTTCATGCATCATTATGCATAAATTAGCATAATTTAGCATAAATGATAATTTTAAAAAAATTTAACTTTGTGGTACCGTAGATTACGTCATAGGCAATGTGTGTGCCAATTTTTGTCGCGATCGCGCGGTCGACGGCCGAGATCTGGAGGGGGGGCCTGGGAGGCCCCCCCCCTCCCCCGGCTCTATGATCTACCTAAATAGCCCGGCCTAGTTAGGGTTAACAAGCATCATTAAACAAGTCAAAGGAATGTGTACTTTTTATGGAAATAAATAAAATTTTATGGAGTTCTCTTTGTATTTCCTTATCATTCTACGCATGTTGATGGTAATGCTCTGTTCATCCAGCAGTGATAGCACTGAAACTAAAAAATTCATACATTTTGAATGGATTTTCTGATTTTCCTCAAACTGTCACTGATATTGCTGCATTCTCTCAATCTGTATGTATGTAAAGGTGAACTTGTCCTTGAAAGAAAAGGCTCTGCAAAAAATACCCCTCGGCTCGGGTGAGCTAATAAAGTCCTCATAATAGCTTCCTTACAAGGTCACAGTTTGTTTGCATGAACCTAGACCTAATTTTTTTTACAATGTGTACCAGTCACATAATGTCTTTGTTTGTACAGAATGATTATTTGAACAGAGCATTGACACGGGTGAACTACAACAAAAACAAATACAGACCTTTGTCACTGTTTGTTTGCTTTTTTCTAAAACTACATTTGCCAAGCTATAAAGGAATTTCCTTTCATTCTTTGAATGCTATGTGTCAAGACAGAACCATGGGGGGGGGGGGGGGGGGGGATTGGAAATCACTTATGTGTAAACATAAGAATGACATAGGGAATATTGAAACATTAACCTTGTTTTACTGTGTGTTGACTTTCCACTTGTCATTTTCACAGAAGGTCTACAGGGTTCAACCAAAGATCATATTAAAGGTAAAAACATACTTCTCAGAAGGGCGAAATATTCATGTTCCCCAAATTGGAATTTGCTTGCAATTCATCAGAAGGATGTACCAAGAAACTTGTCTTGCTGACACAATTTGCAGGATAACAAGTTGTTAAGGAGTAATTTGAGATCAAAAGTGTAAAATGATTCTGAACGCATGCACAAGACTTTTATTCCCGTTACGTTATGATCCATCCCAAAATAGCAATCACATTTTCCAACAAGCTGCAGGCGATTCACTCTAGTGTGAAAGATCAGTGGGTACTGCTGTGGCAGACTTTGCCGATTACAGGCAGTGTACAGGATTGGTGTAAATCAATTACTAATAATTATACATATCGTAACAACCAAAATCAAGAAAGTTCTAGAGACTAGTATTTCCAGAGAACCTATTAGATTGATATTTTGCATTTCTGTCATTACGCAACTGATATTGTGTTATTATAGCATTATTGTTCTCATGCGACTTATTCAACTGGAGAGGAACATTTTCCCGTAAAATAAAAAATCTTAGAGATCTTGAAATCACTGAAACAAACATGCCTTGTTTTGTCAAATCACCAAGTAGACACATTGGTTGAGTTCAAGTTAGGTTCTAGTGCTAGTGCTCGTGCTTTCTCAGCACTAGCACAAATAAAACTGCACTTGAAATCAGTCATTTTGGGAGATTGACCTCAAAATTATGACGTATTTCCGGTTGCTGGGACTGGGCTCGGTGTTGAATGTTGTCTGCAGAACTGAGCTCCGCTATTAGCATTACCTTGCAAGACTCACATTCACTTCATAATAGACACACGTAAAATGTACAAAGTCTTTGCTATTAAATGCAATGGTAGCTCACATATAAACATACACACGAACGCTTCAAACATGGCTACATAAATTTGAGCCTGGGAGCAAATCCAGATAATTATATTTCAAAGAAGGGATGAAATTTGTAGCAGTTCAATCAGTCTTCCTCGTTATGAGTCTAAACAACGCTGTCATGGCTACATCTTTTAATATTTGGCTGTAATAATGTGCAGTCACTACTTTTTGGTGCGGACTTCACAGTGGTGTGATGCCAACATATAGTGCTGGAGATCGATAATTTGATGGAATCGTTGCATTAATCAAAACCATCGGTGTTGGAGCTCGATTTAAGGCAGTTGTGTGGGAGATAGCACTAGCACTAGCACCAAACTTGAAATCGCCCAGTGTTGACTGATGCAGAGAGGGGAGTAGGGAGGGAGAGAGGGAGAGCCCCCTGCCATGGCATGGAATTCTCTGTTCTTACCAGGTCGAATCGGTTGACATCGTTGGACAGGATGTTGACAAGTTTCCCTGTCGTGGTCTGTCCCAGAGCGGCGTTGCTCAAACGAAGGGACTGTCCCAAGAGAAAGTAAAGAGGAAGTAAATACACGGATCATGAGTACCTTTGCCAATACAATATTTTGAGCCATTCATATTGCAGAAATAGTGCATGATCTCAAATACTGTAAAATAAGATATTTATGCGGAATGAAAACTTTTGCAAGTTGTCACTGGCATTCAACGCATACTGTAAAGACAAGAACTTGCATTTTAATATCGCAAATCTTGGCTGTTGCGACATTTGTGAATTTAACATGTCTTGTTCTACAGTACAATATAGTTCTCGGGGCAAATCACTTAATTGATCTGCCACCTTGTATCAATTACACTATTATAGCGCATTATAATCATTTATGTTTCGGAAGGCAAAATTTTTGCAATTTGTTAATTTGGGCGAATATCAGTTGACTCAATC
>NW_027273184.1:0-22400 GCF_040938485.1 Diadema antillarum
ACACAGACCCAGGGGGTGGGGCTCAGAGCAAGAGACACAGACCCAGGGGGTGGGGCTCAGAGCAAGAGTACACAGACCCAGGGGGTGGGGCTCAGAGCAAGAGTACACAGACCCAGGGGGTGGGGCTCAGAGCAAGAGTACACAGACCCAGGGGGTGGGGCTCAGAGCAAGAGTACACAGACCCAGGGGGTGGGGCTCAGAGCAAGAGTACACAGACCCAGGGGGTGGGGCTCAGAGCAAGAGTACACAGACCCAGGGGGTGGGGCTCAGAGCAAGAGTACACAGACCCAGGGGGTGGGGCTCAGAGCAAGAGTACACAGACCCAGGGGGTGGGGCTCAGAGCAAGAGTACACAGACCCAGGGGGTGGGGCTCAGAGCAAGAGTACACAGACCCAGGGGGTGGGGCTCAGAGCAAGAGTACACAGACCCAGGGGGTGGGGCTCAGAGCAAGAGTACACAGACCCAGGGGGTGGGGCTCAGAGCAAGAGTACACAGACCCAGGGGGTGGGGCTCAGAGCAAGAGTACACAGACCCAGGGGGTGGGGCTCAGAGCAAGAGTACACAGACCCAGGGGGTGGGGCTCAGAGCAAGAGTACACAGACCCAGGGGGTGGGGCTCAGAGCAAGAGTACACAGACCCAGGGGGTGGGGCTCAGAGCAAGAGTACACAGACCCAGGGGGTGGGGCTCAGAGCAAGAGTACACAGACCCAGGGGGTGGGGCTCAGAGCAAGAGTACACAGACCCAGGGGGTGGGGCTCAGAGCAAGAGTACACAGACCCAGGGGGTGGGGCTCAGAGCAAGAGTACACAGACCCAGGGGGTGGGGCTCAGAGCAAGAGTACACAGACCCAGGGGGTGGGGCTCAGAGCAAGAGTACACAGACCCAGGGGGTGGGGCTCAGAGCAAGAGTACACAGACCCAGGGGGTGGGGCTCAGAGCAAGAGTACACAGACCCAGGGGGTGGGGCACGTCCCGATATTACCTTAATGCAACCTATAACGTCATTTATGGAAATGAGTTAAGCTCCTGACGTCAATATGAATATCAAATTTAGTGACGTCATTTATTACCCCTTTCACTCATCAATACGTCCTATTACAGTATTTGTTTTTTATTTCATTCCTCATTCATTTTTGTAATTTCTTTTTTATGTATCATATGTTCATGTTTCGTAACTCATCTATCATTTTCATATTCATATTCCATATTCTATATAGTCCTGAACAATACCCACAAGTTATGACACCCGAGACATACTAATACTACTTCCCTTTCCCATCAGCATCATTGAAACGGATCGATGCCTTTGGGATCATTGCTTTAATTGACTGAAATCAAGAATATTGAGAAACACAATATCTACTACATTATATATGGACATAAAAGAATATCTATTACGTGCATAACAACTACAACAAAGTACTGATACCACAATGGTATTTTAAAAAAGCCAATAACAATAACAACTAAGACTAAAGCCCCGCTTGATAGCAGAAAATGTGATGGAAGGATAAGAAAGAGAAGGAATAAATGACACAAATTGAGATTAGAAGGAAAAGAAGAGATGAAGAGGGGAGCGGATATCGAACAGAAGGATTTAACATTTCAAACATATCACTGTTGTGATATTCTATTCCTAAATTGTCTCTTAAAGGTATTAGCCCACATTTGCAAACCCACGAAAATCAAAACTGCATAAAACAGGTCCAATATGACTTCAAGTACAAGTTATAACAGTAAGATACCTCACCTGTTGCTCTTTCTCTATACCATTCGATAAAAAGAGAGAAAATCATCGTTTTAAAATCAATTTTCAAACCGGGTCAACCCGACCCAAAATCGAATTACGAGTGCGGGCTAGCTACGTACATGTAACTTACACATGTATCGCATGCATGTAGTACGTACGTGGACCGGAGTTAGCGAGCGTTATACGCATGCATACGGTGCATTTTCATTCATTTTTATGAAAGTAATGGACTAATTGGAACGAAATTTCGCACAGGTGTTACTGCAATCATACCCAAACTCCATGCTAACTATGAGACCAATTGCTGCAGGTTTACAAATTGTGGGCTAATACCTTTAAATCAAATGATAGACTGTCGATGTGTCAAATAAGTTGCATATAAATTTGTTTAGTTTTATCTGTTGTGAAGAAACATTATAATGGAAGTACTAATATGCAAAGGTAACTATTAATATAGCTAATGTGATTATGATTGTTTCGGTACAGCAATTGTCAGTATTTTGTGGGAGACATATTTTACGACCAATTGCGCTCAGGAGTTTGCATTTCAGAACCTGTTAATCGATCGACACCTTCCTTTCACGCGTTTGCAGTGCTGTGATTTGTGGAAAGTTAACATTTGACTTCACTCAACAACCCATATTCTGGGTATCGGAGTCCAATGTCAAGTCATATTTCACGTTATCAATTCAATAATGCAAACAGAGTTGCAAGTAACTTTGAAAATGTACAAAATATCTATAATAAAGTAAATGAGAGTTAAATACGATTGATTAAAAGAACAAAGAAAATGTACAGAAATATAAAAAATACAGAACTATTAATACACGATACAGGGAACCAAAAAAAAAAGAGAGGAAAATATGAAGGGGGGGGGGGGGGAGAAATATAAGGGAGGGGGAGAAGGACCCAAAACTGATGACATGAGCACAGCTGTACAAATTTAGAATGAAAGAAATACGAGTCACATATTATAGCTGAGAAAAACAACGCGAAAATAAAAAAAAAACACACACAAAGACGTACGGAAATATATGCATATGACAAGTGAACAAAGAATAAAGGAAAATGGAGATGAGAGCGAGAGGAGGAGAAATGAAGAGAAAGAGGGGGAGAGTGAAAAGACACGTTACAGATAAAGAAGTCACGGCCTGGAAAAGGCTTATGCAGTAACTAAGAAAGGGACAATAGTCATCTAAATAAATGTGTCATTATATAACTACAAAACTTGGTTTCAAATGACTGCCCTCTTTTCACAATAAATAATTGATCCACCTTCATTTCGGGTATTTCCTGTGATATCTTATTCAGTATTTCTTTCGATGTTCACTATAGGAGGCTGCAATGAAAAGGTAATAAAATTCACCACTTTTATATTCTCATCGCAATGGGAAAAATCTTTAATTTCTATAGGAATTCGAATCCTAGAAATTAAAGGAAAAATTCTTAGGAAAGTATAGTGAATATCTTGAGGGACCCCTAACACCCCCTTCATCAATGTTTTTGTTGGTTGAGATCTGGCAAACGACGGCATTCTGCAAAATGCAAGACAAACCGATATCTGAATTCTTTCATTCCATTTGCAATTAGACTTTTTAATAGCACCCGTTAACTCATTAGTAGCTGAACTACCCGAGGCCGCCAGTGAGGTTGCCCCCTTTAATGGGCTCCCAGAGGCCTGCCTGTCCGTTATCTGATAATTTTGTTTCCACTGTTTTCACGTGGAGTACTACTGTCATTGAGTAATTTGAGGGAGATTAGGGGTCAGCAGGAGTTTGTCGGAATTGTTTCTGTGATGAGCGGGTGTTTTGGTGGAGTCTTGGGCTTTCAAATGGACGAATTGTGATAGATAGGGGACAAATTTGCGGTGATTTATGGTTTGGAAAGTTGTCGGGTTGGGACGGTATAACAGTTAAATTGCACTGAAGATCCCACGTTTGCTTGTTTTTAGTCACCATCATTATCATCTCAACGACAACATTATCGCCACCTTCATTATCAGCTTCACCATCATAATCATCGTCATTTTTACAGTCATTGCCACAGACGGGTCACTATCATGATCACAATCTTGAGATTTTACAGTTTTTGGATTTATGATGTAATAGCTGATGATGTTTGATATAGATTATGTTATTAAATGAGATGTTATACCTCCGCTTCCTCTTCCATTCTTATTTTTCTTACTTTTCTCTACCGTTACTCCTCCCTTCATATATTTTTTCTGGCAAATTGACGTATAATTACAATATATTTGTTATCTTGTATATCTCAGTATTGTAAAGTGATTATGTGTAATACAAATGGTGGAATGTAGAAAGAAATGTAGATGATGATATAATCGATCACTGTTATTGTTTTTGTATGTGTTAATCTGCTTGTTGTGTCGTATTTGATAGGGCGAGTTGGTTTGAGTTGTTTCAGTTTATCGCGGTCTGACATGGGGGGGGGGGGTGAGACTGGGAACACAGCAACAGGGAAGGTTTCTGGAGTTTTGAACATCATGCCAATTGAGGTGGTTTTATGCCACGTTTTTATACGATTGTTCTTTTCAGTTTGACTTTGCATGCATGTCCAGTGATCTATTATTTATTTTTTTAATCATTATTATTGAACGATTAAAATGAAATGAATTGAATTGAAGTGAATTGATTATATCTTCAAGAAACAATTGGGATTTGTGGTTAGCACAACGGAATTTGCATGAAAATTTCCTTGCGAAACGTTCAAGTGCTTGAGGTTTTTCTTAAAATGAAGCTCCTGGTTGAAATTTCGATAGTGCAAACATTGGGGATTAAAATTTCTTCTACATCTATACGCCACTCTTCCTTATAAATGTAATTTAATCTGCCGCTAACTAAACATTTGCTTCTGCTAGAGTGAGATTTGATGCTTAATTGATTGTTCCAAATTTCTGTGAGACCTAGGTTGTCAATAATCTACATTTGTTTTTTTTATTTTTGGGTGTTATTTTCTGATATGTGTATTTGTAATCAAATTATGTTGTTTTTACAGAGGGTAACGTTTTGTCTTTGAGTTTGCACTAATTAAGATTTCAGGGTGTCATTTTCCCATATTTGTAATCGATTTAGGTCAGTTTCACTTAGGATAACGTTGGGTCTTGTGGTTTGAATTAATTACGCTAGTATTTCGGGGTGTCATTTTCCGAAATTTATAATCGATTTATGTGGTTTTCTCATAGGATAGCGCTGTGTCTTGCAGTTTGTGTCGAGTTTACATTAATTACTATTTCGGGATGTCATTTTGTAATCGATATGTCAATTTGTAATCGATATTACTGGTTTTCACGTAGAATAGGCCCAAAGAGGTTCTATATGTCATAGAACCTCTTTGGATAGACCCTAGGATAGCGTTGTGTCCTGGAGGCGTGTTTTTTTAGACGGCACAGATTGGGGAAACTAAAAATTTATCGGGGACCCTATCCCTAAACCTAACCCTAATCCTAATCCTAACCCTAACCATCAAACCCTAACCCTAACCCTAACCCTAACCCCAGCCCTAACCCTAACCCTAAACCCTAACCCTAACCATAACCAAAAACCCTAACCCAACGTTTTTCCCATAGGTTTAACACGCGCCATGCCCCAATCTGTGCCGTCTTTTAAAAAAAAACGCGTCCTCCTGGAGCATCCTAGCAGGGAGCTATGGGTGAGACCTTCCTGCTTGGAGTTTGCGTTGAGTTTGCATTAATTAGTAGGTCGGCCATCAATGATCGATCATTACAGTCCGTATTTCTGCGGTTCATTCTGTTTTACATTTTCTGAATTTTGAAAGCAAACTAAAATCTAAACGACATCTGTTTGGTCAAAAATATGAATTTGATGATTTTTCAATAAAATGTTTTTTATTGACTTATAGTTTTTGTTGACTGTTGAGGTGAGATGTGTGATATACTGAAGCAAACGTGACGTTAGTCATTCTTCGATAGGATGGATTTACTTGATCGATATCTGTTTCGAGAGGGCTAGAGTGGCCTGGCCCCCTGGGAAGAGCCAGGTCCGTGTGCTGTAATTCACCGTAAGGCCTAATTTTCACCGCTAGCGGTTTGTATTAGTTTGCATTAATTAGTAATTTGCGTTAGTTTGTCTTAATTAGTAGTTTGCATTGAGTTTGCATGGAGTTTACATTGAGTTTGCATTAGTTTGCGTCAGTTTGCATCAGTTTGCATTAGTTTGCATTAGTTTGCGTCAATTAGTAGGACCGGGCCTTTGTGATGTCAGTACAGTGTACTTGTACCAAGGAGGTACCTCCTTGCTTGTACTACGTACTACAATAACTTGTCCGTTACTAGTACCTGTACCTTGATCAGTTGGTTGCCCGAGTTGTGTGTCAGTATGTTGGTACACGTGGTGCACGCATAGAAATTGGCGTCAATCCTGCCTGATGTAGTCTACTGCGAGTACTGTTATATTGCATTTTCTCGTACTGCGTAAATATGATTTTGACTTCTGTGAAAATTCGCTCATCATATTCATGCTTACTCTACAACAATGAAAAGATTCGAATTATTGTGAATTTGGAAGTCAGTATAGTCAATAAAAGAAGAGATAATAGCATAAGTACAGGTCGTCTGAACAATAGGTAAGCCTATTTTCCGTACATGACGATTCTCTGCCAAGACTAGATTTCTTGCACGGAACACGGGTCTCACCAGAGCTGACGATCATCGCCAAGATGAAGTTTATGTTAACGTTTTTGAGACAGTAAGTTCCTTCATTTGCTACTTTGTCCTACATCTTGTTCGTTTTCCTAGAACATGGATGATGTTGTAAATGAGTGAGGCAGCAAGACTCAAAAGAGGCGAACATGAATACTGTTAGCAGGATGGCTGCGATATATTGATTGTGTAGTCCCACTAATTGAGATATATGTCGCCCGGTTAGCCTTTCTTTGCATTGCAGTTGTTGACTTAATAAATGTTGGTCACGCGCACGCACGTAATTTAGATGTCTATTTTTCGTTATATTGGAATGACTTTGTTTGATTTTGATATTGCAATGGTAACAAACTGCTCGAGTTCATTTATTTGATTAGGCATGTACATCTTTCTTACCAGGGCAGGGGAAAAACGGGCATCATGAATCAAACATGCTGATTAAATGATCATCAAATGCAAACTCGTATGTTAATTCAATAATTGTTGTATTGTACTTTGTTGAACGTCTAGAGTTCTAGAACTATTGATTTACAACAAGTAACAAATATAGGCTCTGCTTACAAACAAGACAAATATGCTGGTGTGGATCTAGCTTTTTGCTGGGGGGGGGGGGGGGGGGGTTGGACCCAATGATGATGGATGATGACAACCCCCCCTCCAAAAAAAAAAAAGGGGGGGGGGGGGCTTCACATTTCTTGCTGCCACTTCTCTTCCCCAAGGTTGGCTGACTAAAAGAAAAAAAAAAGGGGGGGGGGGGTCTTCACATCTGTTGGTGCCACTTTGCTCCCAATATCGCAGATAAGCAAAACACAAACAAACAAAACAAAATATCAGACACTACATTTTCTGCCAAAAAGTGGGGGGGGGGGGGGGAGGACCTGCCCCCCAGTTGCACCAGCCTTGTGTGTATGTGTGTTCCAAGACCAGATGACTGGAAGGGTATACTCCATGAGATGAGTCAGCCAATTGAAAAATTGTGAAACTTTTTGTGTGTTTTTCTATCAAATAGAGTTGTCTAATGCTGTATATCTCAAAGTCATACAGCTGAAGATGTGCAGTGTAATTACGATCTAGACTATGAAATAATTAAAACATATTTTCTCTCTATTTTCTGTCTGTTTTGTTGTCCAGTGGGGAGACAGAGTGGAATGCCACCTTCAGATGCCAAGGTCAGTCGGATGTCCCACTGAACAATGAAGGGAAGGAGCAGGCCAAGAGGCTAGGGGCTTACCTCTCCAAAGAGAAATTTGACTATGTCTATTCGAGTGATCTGAGTAGATGTCTCCAGGTGAGTTGGTTCTTTGTGACATGCAAAATGGTTTCACAGGTACTTCCATCTGAATGTATGATATTCTGTATAGGAAAAAAAAACATCAATCTTCTATTTTTCCCAGTAAGTTGTTTTGAATGTGAACAAATATTTCATGTATTGTTATAAGGATTGCAGACAAATCTAGCAAAGCTGAAGCTGTGTACCCTCTTGTTTGTTTACCATTATTATTTTGCATTTTTATTGTACATAACAAAATATTGTCTAATGTATTGTCTTTACATTGTTATTGTACACATGTCCAGACTGTCAAAGAGGTGATTGATCAAGGACCCAATCATGACATTGAAGTCATTCAGGACAAGCGACTGAGGGAAAGAGTAAGATATGATTTATTTGGAACTATATTAAGTGTAATATGCTGCTAACTCTCTATACTGAAATCTCAAGGCAGCTTGGGCGATTTTGTATCAGCAAAAAGCCAGAAGATATGTACTGTATATGCCATATATTTAGCAAGTCTAATTTTTTTTTTTTTTTGCCAATCAGGACTTCCCACAATTTGGGGAGGAGTTTATTTTGCAATCATTGAGTGTTGACTTGAGGATTGCTAATATTATGATGCATTCCACAAATCTTTTCCAAGATCATTTGAATAAAGCAGACATTCAGCTACTTGTAACTTTTACTATCTATGCAATGTACAAATACACAAACAAACCTGATTTAGACACATGCATGATTATGTGTGTGGTCATGCATGTGCTTTATTTTACTGCTATGTATAACATGTTCGTTTCAGGGTTGATATCTTCATGTACTGCAATAAATTCATGAGTAGCGCCCAAAAATGAAACCCTCACATAATCTCTAGCCCATATAGTAAATGGTTATGCATGTATTTGCTTTGGACTTTCCGTCATGTTGTAGGCCTTTGGAGTCTATGAAGGTATGTCATTTGACATTTACATGCAAGCCCTCAGGAACTGTGTTGGCGAGTTTGTCATCGAGGGAGGAGAAACACCAGAGCAGGTAATAACATCCATTTTCATAAAGTGAAAGGAGACAAGATGCCAATACTCCTTCCATTTTAAAGGCACTCAGTCGTGGCGAGTGGTTTGTGCGGAACGGAGACGAACGCAACACGCTGCCTCCCCCATTCTGTATCAAATGTAGTGACCCCCGAATGAGAATAGTGCTGGCTCAATGGGTCAGCGAACAAAACGCTAGGCTACAAGAGAGCTCCCCGTGCTAATCTCCTTACTCAAAATGGCTGTCCCAGCGAGCCACGAGAGCTTCCGAATGGATGCACACTCTCAGTGCGCATGCGCATGAAGAGAGGCCAAAAGAGCCACGCGTCTTCTGGCCTCTCTCCTCCTCTAATCACCGCAGCTCACGGTGACAATGTTTGTGTATGATGCGTACACACACACGCACACACACACACTTGTCTCAGTGGTAGCATTGTCCCACATGTTTATGGATATAGCACCGAGTCTGGCATTGCGCAATTGCATGCACAAACTTCGGTCGTTCGGCGTTTACGTACCATTAGGGATGGCGATCGGCTGCCTTTAAACATATGCATTTTGATTGTCATCTGCTATAACATGTCCTCATCTACTTAGGTTATCCTAGGACAATTCATTTCATCTTTTCAGTTCATTTAATTTTTTTTTTTTTCAATTCATTCATTAGTTGTGCATCTATTACAGTTCACTTCCAATACATATAGTAGGATTCTCAGTTTGGAGTATGTGATATCCAGTAGATGTGCTATCAATGGATGGGCTCATGATATCCTTGTCTCCAGTGATGTGTCTCTAGTTCGCAGTATAATTATTGCACTGTCATTTTGTTATGTACTGCTTTGACCTGGTTTGTGCTTTCCTCTTCCAGAAAAACAAATTTCTGAATCACCTTTTGTGAACCACATGCATAAGTATAATTTTTCATCGAGTGTGATAGATTGAGAAATAGAAAGGGACATTTTTGTAATGTTATTCCCAAAGTGAGGAGTTAGGGACTCATTATATAGGTGTATATTTTTGCCAAGAGCCCATGTCAATATGAACAGTTAAAATCTGTGCGCTCATGGTCTAGTCTCGGTTTGTTGAGCATGAAAAAGAAGTAAGACATGAAATATAAATGAAACATATGATTTTTTTTTTTACAATTCTAATTTCAGGTATTAGCCAGGACAATTGAATTCCTGCATGACATGTGCAAGTATGTGAAGACGCAGGAGACAAATAAGACTAATGCGGCCAAGAGTGAGATGGCAGCGAGTGGAGCAGTGGAGGGAGGGAGCGCGGCAGCCGAGGCTGGTGGAAAGACCACATCAGACGTCTTCGTCTCTGAGTTCACTGGAGAGAACCAGGAGGCAAGGAGCCTCCCGCATGTGCTGCTGTCGACTCATGGCTTCGTGACCAGAAACTTCCTCAAGTACCTCTACTGCATCGTCAACGTCGAAATCCCAGAGGGGGACTGGCTGATCGACGACGGCTGCCCGAACACCTCCCTGAGCACGCTCGTCGTCGAAACAGACAAAGACGACAAGTTTGACTTTGAGAAACTTAGGTGCTACTTCATCTACAAGGTGGATCATTTAGGATAGAGTATGTTGCATTTACCAGTACTTACACCTGAGATCTTCCTTGAAGGTGTGATTACTTAGCCCTTGAAAGTAAGGGTTTCACTCATGCAATTATGTGCAGTATATTTATTGAATAGTAGGTATGTGACTCAATTCATCCATGTTTGATAATGTGAAATATATTAGGTGTCAGATGTGTTTTACCATATGTAGATTAAAGAGGTTTGTTATCATTGTTCTGAAAGATATAGGAAGACTCAGGAGACTAAGAGAAGAAGAGAAATTTGTAAGCTGATGTCTCTTAGTGCATAATAGAAGGGTACTTTACTGGTGTGTGCTTCATTGTAGGTTCAATTGTGCCCCAGTTTCATCTACTGTTGAAGTCCATTTGTAAACATAGGAAGTATGGGATTATTATCTTTTTTTATGATTGCTTCCTACTTGCTTGCAGTATGATATGAATCCCCTGAAGCTAACAGTTAGGAACAATTCATGCATTGATTATGGAATATTGTGTACCAGCTCATTAACATTTTCAACAGGTAATGCAAACAGGTGTGTGTGGAGCTCTTTTAATACCGAGGGTTTTTTTTTTCAGTTATGTAAACAGAATGATCAAAGCAGTGTAGAAGTGCAGGTCTGTTTCATAAAGTTTTAGTTGAATAAGAGAGAAATTGAGAAGTTTGTGGTGCTGTTGTGGGTAAAATCTTGTCTGCAGAGACATTTGGTGTTTAACAGTGCAGCTACATTTGTGGCAAGAGTCTGTAAAGGCCAAATATCTCTTGAGAAGTCCATTTTTTCCCCTTGGGGCATAGGAATGATTTGATTTCCGATGAAATCTTGAAATCCTGAAAAGGCAAGAGGTGTGTCAAGTCCTTCAAGAGAAATGAATTCAGAGTCCACATGGGACCAGACATTGTTTACATGGAGAAGCTGCAGAGAATAAGTCTTTAGTGACTTGAATCATGGCATTCTTTAGCTGGACAGTGATATATGTGGGAGAATTCTAGGTAGACACCATCTTCTATAGGAGCTGAAGATTGATGTATCAAATGACAGTTGAAAACCACTATGCAAGAACTCCATCCTTTTTTGTAGTGTGAGGAACACAGTGAGCACACAGCTCTCCATCATAGATGACCTTCAAATGCCTTTTAAATGAAAATCAGGAATTTGAGAACCCAAAGTTCCCACATTTGTAGGCTTTCAAGATGCGATGTGCATA
The DNA here is from genome assembly GCF_040938485.1 of Diadema antillarum. Taxonomy (NCBI): domain Eukaryota; kingdom Metazoa; phylum Echinodermata; class Echinoidea; order Diadematoida; family Diadematidae; genus Diadema; species Diadema antillarum. The sequence continues at coordinate 11,519 of NW_027273184.1, forward strand.
CACCTCTTTATGTCTTCTAAAGTTACACAGTCATTCACTTTTCCCATACGTCTATGAATGAAACATGTCTTGACAAGTTACTATTTGCCTATTATTAGAAATGATGAATGCAAAAACAAGAAGTATTTTGTCTTTACATTCTGTTATACATGAATATCAAACTAGTAGGCCCTGAAGAAGGCTTGGTTGTTAGATTTTAAAACTCTAGTAGAAAGAATATGAACGAATCATATTTCCAACAGATAGGGCACAAACCTGGAGTCATTAGTCGTTGTACACAAGGTCTTTCACATGTAACGGGTAGTTATCTCTCCTAGGGTCTTAGTAGTCAGCTACATAAAGCATGTGGTCGCCTTTGGCAGGTGACCACTAAGACAGGTTGAAGTGTATTCATGTTCTTGAATTTATATCAATGAATAGAAAACTGGTTGAAGGTGACAGCATATATAGTCCGCGTGAAAGTTATGAGCAGAAATATTTTTGCAGTTGGTTCTCATACCTACATTGTATTTACTTTTCAAAGCACATGCAACTCATTGTACTTATTTATCACAGTCTTCCCATGTTTTCAGCATGTTCATATGCTCTTCTGGGCATTTGGCCCAGAGGATATGTCAAATGTTGCACCTGTTTTTTGCCTTATTCATTATGTTTTGTTTGTGTGTGATAAAGTATTCATGTATTAGACGTATTGCTAGAAATCGTAGAATATGTATTGGATATTGCAAACTTGTACATCTGAGAAAATGTGTATGAGGCAGGGCAGTATTTTTCAATATTTTATATAGTGAAATATGATATCTCCATTTTGTGTTAGAGCAAATGCAGAAATAGTAGACTTGGATAGAAAGTGCTTTACAGATGTAGAAGAATAGGTAATTAAGTCTTAAATTTACTAGGCAGTCTTGGAATTGACAGTTCTTACCATCTAGAGTGTATCGTGCCTGCTGGTGCTGTGATCCTTTATGCGAACATTGAGGAACAAGAACACATGTTTGTGATACGTGGATCTAGTTGAGCAAAAAAGAAATACACACTTTTACATGTTCAATATGTAAATGTATTTATTATTAGTAGCACCAATGCTGCAGATCTCCCACAACCAATTCTATTCCTTGATTCTCTGACAAAGACTGGTCAGTTCAGAATTGAAACCATAACCAAAATGACTCCTGAATAAGTTAACTTGTGATCAGTTGACATGTCTACTTCATTATCCTATTGACTTCTGCCTGGATCCTACATTGTAGATCTTTAGATGATATATGCATGAAACCATAATTGTATCATACATACTCATATAAAAAAAAGAGAAAGAGAAAATCCCTCAAATGAATTATTGGGAGTGGGGAAGCTGAAGTTTGAAATTGGAATGCCATAATGTTACCTCCTTTACAGACAAGGTGTACTCAGTCTGTTCCACTGTTACTGCCCAGTTCGTGGGCAAAAAAAAAACTGTTGTCTGTCATTAGAGGTGCTCATGTGCAGCAGCTGAAAAGGAAGTGTGAAAAAAAAAACCTATTTGAAATCTGCATTATATCCATTGTTTTGTTGAAGAACCATCGCACTTTTTGATTAATTATGAATCATTTGTTGCTGTGATTATGAGAACAGTCATAGTGAACAGAGTCCATGAGGAAAATGTCCAACAAGAAAGCTGAAATTTACTTAGTTTGCTGGAGTGAATCATTTTTGGTCATATTAAATGGTTTTGACAAAGTGATATTGATACTTGATGGGCCTACCTTGGTACAGTAGTATATCGAGCAACTGACTGCTGTGTTTGAAGTATAATAACAATATATTTCATCCTCTAAAGCAATAATTTCTTACATTTTTGTATCATGTTACAAGTAAAAAGTTGAAGATAATTCATCAGCTTAATTTATGCACTTTTTATTTGTAATTATGTATGTAAGTATTAGCTATTTTGATTTAACTCAGCTTGAATTGTTCTACTGTAAAAGTGGTTTCTTTCACGGTGGTTTTATTTTCACGCTTTTTGCGCTTTGAGGTTGAACTGCTAATTTAACATCACGCGAAAATGTTTTGAAAAGTCACACGAAATTTACCACGCAAGGAAATGGTTTGAACTCGCCGCTTGTTACAATGCTATTGCGCACATGCACACATGAAGATTCTGCGCAATGTAGGTGCAAGCATGTTATAAAGTACTGTAGAGACGGGATTTCAGGTAAGCCTGCATTTAATTTTAATTTCTATTTAATAAATAAAAGAATAATTGGATTATAGTTTGGGTTTTCATGTGCAAATAAAACAGTTTTTGCCGACTGAATTCACAGATTTTGCCGACCACGAATTTAAACACACGCGAAAAAAGTCGGCACCAATGGAAACGCGAAAGTATCTGTACGCGAAAGAAACCACTTTTACAGTAGTTTATGTGCCTTGGTTTAGTTCAGTTCTTTATCTTGTATCACTGCTTCAATGGCAAAGAATATGAGAAATACTGTTTGCATGACTATAATCATAATTCCTAACTATGCGCCGCAGTTGTCAAACAAGAATGAATGTGGAAATGTAACCCCACAGTTCATTTTTAGCAGAAATTTGGGTGAGACATACAATTAACTTGCCTAACATAGCAAAAAACAGAAATTTGGGTGAGACATACAATTAACTTGCCTAACATAGCAAAAAACTTATGCATGTAAAGAGGAATTCCATCTGCTGAAAGAGAAACCATAGAAGATTTTGAACTGAAGAGCTCATCAGGAAGTTATTTCAGGAGTCATTTCCATTGATTCTTGATAATGCAGTGGTATTCTAGAAACCATGTACATCAAATGTTTTCTGAAGAGTAATGAGCGCTATTATTCCTATGACCATAATTACTTTTTATTCTACCTTTTTTGTTTGTCTTTTAATGTACTTTATCATGGGTATGTTTGTTATTGGATTGTTTTGTATTTTTGCATATATTGGTTTTTAAAAGGCAAAAGACAAAAGGGTATGGGATGCATTGGGAAGGTGAATTGCTACAAATATGTATTTGTATAATGTTTCTCCAATTCACGAGGCAGTATGGTATAGCTTGAAAAATGTATGAAGCTCTTGCCAGAATAAAGATTTTCATCTCTGATTGATTGCACATGATTTAAAAAAAGATACTATTTGTGCTGGTGCTTGTGAAAGTGAAGTGGAGCAGCTTTTGTCCATTGGTTCCCATGTGTCTGTGTCTATGTCTGTGTCTGTGTCTGTGGTGTGTATGTGTAAGACATAATTATATATATATTTTTTGTAAGACTGTACTTATTTGTAGATTTCACAAGAATTTCCTATTTATTTTATGACTACATGTACAAACTTTAGAATAATGCAGAAACAAGTCACTTGTGAGAAAATGGCCACCCAATTCTTATATCAAGATCAAAGAGAGGACGAAAGATAGAGGGGGAGGGGGAGGGGGAGCAAGGAAGAGAGATGGGCGGATCCAGGGGGGGGGGGGGGCATAACTAATATTTTTGGTGCCGCTTTCAGGTTTTATTTCATTTTTTTCTTTTTATTTCTTTTGTTTTTAACGATAAACAAAGGGGGGGGGGGGGATGTGTGCCTCTTGCGCGCCCCTCTGGATCCGCCACTGGAGAGGGAGAGAATGTTTTAGACTGTTACAGAAGTTAGACATACAAAGTACACTGATGTTTTATAGGGAGGTTGTGGTATATTCTGTACCCCCATATCCCTGATTTTGCCACCGTATGCGTGTGACCTATACCTGCATACATACGGGCGATCATATCCCTTATTACAACTGGATGTTTAGACTTTGTCATGTCCCGTGTGGGATGCTTAATTGAGGGTGGGTGGAGGCAGGGAAGTCACCTCCCTGGTGTAGGGGAGGTGCTCCCAATAGCAGACTCGCAGGCCCCTCGATCAGGCTCAGGCAGGCATTAGCGCAGGAAGGCCCCCACAGGTGCAGGTGAGCCGCTCCACGTACCTCGGAGGCGCCGTCGGGTAAGGGCTAGTCTAGCTTCTGGACTCTTTTTACTCGTAGCAGTGATCGTGTACACGTCAAGCCGTATGAGGGCGTGACACCCGAGGATTGCGATACGCCGAGAACTGCGATACCCGAGAAAAAAGAGTCCAGTAAAATACTTTCGCCGGATCGAGCAGGGTCAAGAGTTCACGCTAGAGTGGTCATGAATATTCATGACTCGCAGTCAATCAGACAGTTTTACTAGTTAATGAGAATACCAGCTGATCGCACTCCCACTGGTAGTGTGTGGTAGTGCTGCCCACCTCCACTATACCAGGGAGGTGCTATAGCACCTCCCTGACTATACACTACAGCAATGTCCACCAAATAGAGGTTTTTGTTGTGAAGTTGAGCCCACTTCGACCGCCTGCTCATACTGCATTATGTAGGCCTATGCTTTCTTTATGCATGATGAGAGACAAGCTGCCAATTCCATGATTTCATGAAGTCATCATATAAAAGTTGTCACATAAAATCAAGGAAATTCCAAATACTCTCATAATTATGAAGCTATATTATGTATACAAGAGAAGTAAAGTCTGTGTGTCTTATGAGAGAGAAGTTTTTTTCATGAAACGTAGCCTCCATCCAAATAGGGGAGCTGTATATCTCCACAATTTTATAATACGATGAAAAAAAAATGTTTCATTGGACATTATAGGCTTATTGAAGATTACAGACTTTATTTTAGATTGATTCCTCCGAGAATAACAGAGTGACCTCCGTAAAAGGGTCAATCCCACTATATCCGCTAAACTAATGTGATCTTCATATACATGACTTTTGATCAATATTCAATTCAATTCATGCTTTATTTCATTTTTCGAAAAGAACATAAACATTTCACTTTCTTTGGTAACAGAGAATAAGGTTGCATAGTCAAAACAAAGTAAATTGAGAAAAATATAATCGAGGAACCTTGGGATAAGAAATACGTTGTAATGAAAATTGACTGAAGTGATAAAGACGATATAATACGTAAGACATCGAAAAATGGAGGGACCCACTAAAAAGACTATGCTTGTAGAATGTGGGCCCCTCAAGTAAAGAATGTCAATAGAAATTGAACTGATGCAAAAAGGGGAAGAAAGACTGGGAATAAAGTAAAAAAGAAAAAAGTCTGGAAGCCCACTAGGAAGATAGAGTATCAAACAGACATACATACTCAGGTGAGTAAACATAAAACGAAACTGGGACGACGAAACTAATAAAGGGGGACTCATAGACAAGACAGAACTGAAAGAATTATATAAGAATTAATAAGGGGTAGGGTATTAAAAAACATATTGTCGATCAGAGTAGCAGAGTGATCAGTGACACGCGTAGGTTTCGAAATAAGCGGAAGAAAAGAAGAGGACAAAAATGTTTGAAGAAACTCGTGTGCGGCAGTATCATTTTCCAACTTGAGTAAGTCAATATTGAAGTCGCCGAGGAAGAAACAATCCTTATTTTTAAAAACTGGGGATTTTATCAAATCTGAAAGGTAAGTTAAAAAAATCTTTGATATTGGAGTTTGGAGGTCTGTACATAATGCCGACCACAATATTCCTAATCCCTGGGATGTAAATTTCTAAAAATAATGATTCAACAATATTATCCATTCTGGAAAAAATTCAAATAGATTTAAGGGATCCCGTGCCACAGAAGTCATATTTTTGGTAAAGCAACTCTACCAAAGATAATTATTTAAAACCAGACCCCCCCAAAAAAAAAAAATAAATAAATAAATGGTAATGATAATAAATAATAGTAATAACATCATTATCATTACAAAATATCCAACGTAGGAACCAGACTCAAATAGTCGATCGTGCCAAAATATATTTCTGTCTCTACAATCAGGCTTAAAGGACAAGTTCACCTTCATAGACATGTGGGTTGAGGGAATGCAGCAATATTAGTAGAACACATCAGTGAGAGTTTGAGCAAAATCGGACAATCCGTTAAAAAGTTATGAATTTTTGAAGTTTTTGCTCAGTTACGGCTGGATGAAAAGACTACTATAGCTTGTGATGTCACATGAGTACAACGATGTAAAGAAAGAATAAAGAAAATTCAACATATTTCTATTTTTCTCGCATAACAAAAGAACACTCGACTTCTCTCTTTCAGAGGCAGGGGGAATAATATTACCCTTAACATACGTCAGTAGCAAGTCGAAGAACTGTGCACTTTATTCAAAAAGTAAAGTTTTGTGAAATTCTCTTTTTATTTTCCTTATATAGTTGTACGCATGTGACATCATACACTGTAGAAGTCTTCTCTTCCAGCAGTGGCTGCGCAGATACTTAAAATATTCGTAACTTTTGAACGGATTGTCCAATTTTCCTCAAACTTTCACTGGTGTGTTCTACTAATATTGCTGCATTATCTTAATCCTTATGTATTTATGAAGGTGGACTTGTCCTTTAAGCCTGATTGTAGATAGGAATAAAAAAAAAATTGTCATGGTCAACAAAGGCACGTGAAATTCATTGGATTGCGCCTGCGGGTATATAGGATAACGAAGAGGTTCGTGTTTTTGTTATTTTTTTTATATACTCAGTAGATCGAGTCAAATACAGACGGATTTCACTGACGAATTCCATAAGGTATTTCAAGATTCAACGAAACATACGTGATACCCTGCTATGAGATTTCTCCTCAAGGATTATGACAGCCTTATAGCTCAACTACAAGCAACTCCTCCCATATCTCACTATAGAACACATTAAAGTAACTTTATTATCTCATTTCCATGGAAAAAGTGCAGGTGGGAAACGTATACGTTACGAAAACTCACTCCCTGACCAACATAACTCGCAGGATTCATCCAATTATAAACTTATACAAACGCTCTGAGGGGATTTATTCATAGTAAGAACTTTCATAGTCAAACTATTTCATCTAAACGTAAAAGCAACATTGTTCCATGCGTCCTATTACCAAAACACTTGTGGCTTGTCTTTAAAACAGATTATGCTGAAAGTGCTATATTCGTGAGGAATATGGTGCTGGTTAAAATGGTGCGTTCTTCCAAACTGATAGGCTCTTTAATCAGAAAGCTATGCCTGTTATTCCGAAGGTTCATTTATTCGCAATAAACTATTGCTCACTATTTTTTTTTTTCTGATAATGAAATAATTTTCATTAGCCGAAACTTAAAAGATTTAAGGGTTTGTATATAGTTATGTACTTGTAAATAGCACACTTAACCATCACAACAATACCCGCTGTTATGTTCACATGGCATGTGCTGATACGTGGCGATAACAATATGCCAATTCTTTTAATTTTATTAATTGAATGGATTTTGAAGTAGGCCTACCGGTAACAGGAGTGTTACACGCATCTATTTTCCCTGAAAAGGTGTTAGTGCTAACCTATATAGCAGTAAAGCAAAACAGAGCAAAAGGAAACAAACTTGTAATGCTACACATTAAGCCGCGTTGATCGAAGGATGATAATACAGCATGACATTGTAATGATGAGAAGCAGAATGCTTCTCATCATTACAGCGACTCAAATTGTCTTATGACTTTGAAAGCGAACACTTCTTTTTAATGGGTGCTCATCAATGTGAATGCAGGAGGCCTACAGGTCATTCTCATTTATACACACACACCCCCCCCCCCCAAAAAAAAAAAAAAAAAATGGGGGCAAAATTGAATAAGATACGACTAGCAAATTACCTCCCGCAAAACCATACTGTTGAAAAGACATGCATTTTACTTCTCTTTTTTTAATGGGAGTGGACTTTCTCTTGTCTGTATGGTTGAAGATCACCTATTGGAAAGCAATACCCGGAAGTAAATGGTTTAGCAAATATTTACACATCACAGATGATTTTTTTTTTTAAATTTATTTATTGTCTTCTTTATAAAAGCAGGGTAGTCCCATTCAAGCCGCAAGGCCTGCTTTCCAAGGGAGCCCTGCTGGAACAAATCACATTTATGATACAATAAAATATATACATAATAATAATATACAAACACACACAATAATACATTTCATAAAAGTGGAGAGCCTCTGTAGATAGATAGAGCGAGAGAGGGGGGGGGGGGGGGGGAGGGGGAGAGAAAGAGAGGGTGAGAAAGAAAGGTGACAGGAAGAATACATGTGTACAACTTTCAAAGAAACGAGAAATTAACTACTGCTGGTAATCACCTGGATGTTGCGGACATTGCGTTTAAAAAGGGGCAGTGAGGCGGAGGATTTAAAGGACAAGTCCACCTTCATATACATAAGGCTTGAGAGAATGCAGCAATATTAGTAGAACACATCAGTGAAAGTTTGAGGAAAATTGGACAATCCGTTCAAAAGTTACGAATATTTTAAGTATCTGTGCAGTCACTGCTGGAAGAGAAGACTACTACAGTGTATGATGTCACATGCGTACAACTATAAAGAAAATGAATAGAGAATTTCACAAAACCTTACTTTTTGAGTAAAGTGCACATTTCTTCGACTTGCTACTGACATACGTTAAGGGTAATATTATTCCCCCTGCCTTCTGAAAGAGAGAAGTCGAGTGTTCTTTTGTTATGCGAGAAAAATGGAAATGTGTTGAATTTTCTTTATTCTTTCTTTATATCGTTGTACTCATGTGACATCACAAGCTATAGTAGTCTTTTCATTCAGCCGTGACTGAGCAGGAACTTCAAAAATTCATAACTTTTTAACGGATTGTCCGATTTTGCTCAAACTCTCTCTGATGTGTTCTACTAATATTGCTGCATTCACTAAACCCACATGTCTATGAAGGTGAACTTGTCCTTTAACAAACACGGGTAGAGAGTTAAATAGCTTCGTTGCTGTGTATGAAAAAGACTGATTTTTATACTCGGACTTGGGTTTAGCTAGATATAGTTGGTGCATGGAGACTGATCTCGTATAGAGTATGGATTAATTCGCTGAGGTGAAACTCGTCTTAGATATTCGGGAGCAAGGCCTTTCAAAATCTTGTACATAAATACATTATAATTATATTCCAGTCTATGTTTAACGGATTGTAATTTCAAAGAATCTAACATAATTTGAACAGGGGTATAATAGGGTGCATCTAACACTAAGATGATATAACTTTCGAGCCCAGCTATTAGTAAAATTGCATTTATATGCATTGAACATCAGCTGCGTGGATAGTATAAAAATTGATGATGCGCAGTGTGGGACACGATCGACATATTGCAATTTTGTTTTAACGGTAACGTTCATACTAGTATTATGTTTCATTGGAAATACCAGATATTTCTCCTTTAATCATGCTGTTAATGAACATCTTTAAAAATCGTCCAACAATGAAGGATTAAAAATCTAGGGCAGCTAGATAAACTTTATAGGAGACCATACCATGTTGTTATCATGTCGTGTTGTTCTGAGGGGTGAACCCCGTAGACTGTGGTATCATAAAGTTTAAATGAATAATTAATAAATCTATTTTGCACTATACGATATAAGCAAGTGTCTGATTTATATCTATGCCCTTCAGCATGGTGTTGTGGAGTTTGTCTGTTATATCAAGGAGGCTCTCTTGCCTTCTTGATGATTATAGCTAGTTTACCTCCTGATGGTTACATGGCATCATCTTTATAATGCAATGTGAATATCAGAATTGTATAATAATCGATCCGCTGGGATTGTTAAATGCTGAATAATTCTGGAGTCAGAAATTTCTCATTTCTGGTTACAGTTTGTTTTTCTGAAGGTTCATTTTCAGGGTTTATTATTACGATGGTTCAGTAATCCAAAACTAAATAAGGTTCGTTTAAAATACTAAAGGATAGGTCTTCCGAATGTTCGTTTGTATAGCTCCTAAAAGACATATAAAGAAAAAAAGTTTGCAATCCCGAAGGTTCGTTAATATAAAACGATATTGGTTAGTAATTCCGAATGTTTGGTTATAAGTATGCAATTTTTCCATATGTTGGATTTACGAACCTTGTTTCATATATGTTTGTTTGTTTGTTTGTTTGTTTGTTTTTTGGGGTGGGGGTGGGGGGCTATCAAACCTTCAAAATAATAAAGTTTCTCTGAAAACAATGCCTATTCAATTTTGGATACATAGCGTGTATAAGGTTTGCCACGTAATTTCTCCATCAAACATGTGATATCTTTATCTTCCTTTGGTAAATTAGGTCTGAAGAAAATACCAGCTTATTTTTTTAAAATCAAAACTGATAAAATACTATTCCTAAGCTTGTGAAGCTCAACGCGGGAAACCTTTTATGCTCGCGTAATCAAAGCGTGTTTTTGTATTCTAACCTGTTATATTTTATAACACATAAAGCTTTGATGGCTACATATTTTATCGATGAAATCACTTATCACTAGTAATTTCAGCGTCAGATCCCACACTCAGAAAGATTTGTGGATGTTTTTATTTGAAATTGCGTGGTATTTAGGTCCTATGCTGACAGTTTTACTATTGTGGTTGTGTTGTGAATTATTGTTCTCCAGATATAGAAATCCGATTGTAAACCTACTTAACGTTTATACTTGGCTAAAAAAAAAGGGGGGGGATTCCAGAAGTTCAAGGCTTCATCTTATAGGATTGGCACACAAGTACAACATACAGTCGACTGCAGTCGTAGTATACCCAGTCAATTTGCATATAATATCAATTTGATATTTAGAATCAGTGCCTTCTTCAAAGTGTTTATGGATTCACTCGGACACAGAGCAGCCGACTGAAATACCTCTCTCTTACCAAATCCTGTTGCACTGCCACAAACAAGATCGCAAAATCAAGAACATTTCTAATTATGATACGAATAGTCATGGCTACTATTGGGCCCTATACTTTTGTACAAAGTTGAAAAAAAAATAGAGAGAAATCACTAGAGAGATAAACGATCGTAGATCGCCATTCGTTTTTAGCTCCATGGCCAAACTAAAAGAGACCAA
>NW_027273185.1:0-23275 GCF_040938485.1 Diadema antillarum
GTGCCCATTTGAACAAATTGAGATCCTATGCCCCTAGGGATACTACCTGCCAAGTTTGGTGAAAATCGGTCATGGGATTCTCAAGACCCTCGCTGGGTCCCAAGGGGGTCACCCCTAATTCCGCCATGAACTAACTTGAAACTACAGTCATCAATGTAATTACTCATAGTATTATCTTAGGTCTATCACTTCTCCTGGTTCTAGAGAAGATGATTTTTAAAGATTCCTTAATTTTTTTATTTATTTATTTATTTATTTATTTATTATTTTTTTTTTTTGGGGGGGGGTTTGGGCCCTATGGGGGCCCCCTGGGTGGGGCAGGGTGCCCATTTGAACAAATTGAGATCCTAACACCCTAGGGATACTACCTGCCAAGTTTGGTGAAACTGGGTCATGGGGTTCTCAAGAAGAAGATAAAAATGTACAATTTAGGTCCCATTAGGACCCCTCCCCACCTCCCTCCCTTGGGTCCCAAGGGGGGCACCCCTGATTAAGCCGTGAACAAACTTGAAACCACAGTCATCGATGTACTAACTCATAGTATTAACTTAGCTCCATCACTTCTGGTTCTAGAGAAGAACGAAGAACGATCACAATAGCTCACTTGAGCCTTCGGCTCAGGTGAGTTAAAAAATGAACTTGTGTCTGTCTGTCACCAAACATGAGTTGTCTGGTATCAAACTAGAAGAGAACTGACGGACTAATTATGTTTCTGCATTTTTTCATTCTCATCAAGCACTATCATGATCAGTCTTCCTGAATGCTACATCTTTCAAATGTCTTAAATACATACCTAAATTGGGGTGTTCCTCTCTCATTTTGTTTAGTCTTTTGAACACTGATGGTACAGTGTTGACTTACTGTTTCATCAAATTTATTATTAGCATTGATTTCGCACACATTTTTGTTGTTTCTGAAACATCTTCAAGCAAAGTGGAGGAGAATAAGAACAATTTGTAAACTGATAGAGTGAACACACTCTGGCCCATGAAATGACTGTTACATTTTAGCCTTTCTACGTCAACCGAAGATTTCCTTGCACACATTTGGATGCCACATCAGTAGTCACCACTCTGTGAGTTACATTTTGTAATGTACAAGCTTTGTTTTGTTTGTCTTTTTTTTTTTGATCCACTGGTTGTAATGATCTAAGATTCAGGACTGAGTGGGTATTTGAATGACATTCCTATTCTACAGCAGCAAATTTGCTGTGCTACAGAGATCTGCTGCTGTCTGTATGAACATGTTCAGAGGATTTATAGTAAAAACAACTCTTGGACTGAATAAACACTACAATTATGAGAAGGACTTCAATTACAAATCAAAACAAGACTATCACAAACACGGATCAGCGAGAAGCCTAAACTGATCAGACATGTCTGTTCATATGCACACAGGGAAATATCAATGCAAATCTCATGCGTGGAGTCAACATGATAGTTTACTCAGTAGAACTTGCTTATCTCAAAAGGTGACAATTCTAACAGTTACTATAAGCACATAGAGGCTGTTTTCAGTATCACTGATGCTTTGACAATACTACCAAGTATTTAAACAATTATTAGTGGAAAAGTGAGCAAAGAAAATGGGATTCCATCATGATTCGAACCCGAGACCTCCGGATTGCTAGACCGGTGCTCTACCGACTGATCTATAGAAAGCCCTAGTGCAGTGTTCGTCCCAGAAACCCTTAATTCTCAATGCTCGGGTGGTCAGCAAGTTAAAACATTATTGATCGTTGAACATGATAAGGACTGGACTGAACTATATTTTGCAACTCTGCTGATTTACCTCGCTTCATGCACCATGTGTACCACAGCCAGCCGAGCAAGAAGATCGTCATTAGTCTCACTCGCAGACTGCCAAAGTCCTGCAAGTTGAACAGAAACATCAAGGTTAGATTTCAATCAACTTTCATATAAAATCAGTCTTTTTAGAGCATATTCTCCTTTTAAGGCCACTATCAGAAAATCTTAACTACCTATTCTGAATCCACTTTTTTTTAATAAGGCTTATTCTACCAGGCTAAGAATGCATGCATATTTTATAAAAAGTGGTGAAATATAGGCACAAGTCAATGGTTTAAAAAAAAGAAAAAGTTTTAGTTCTTTTATGTCACAAGATACAACCTATGACCTCCTACAATGGCTGCCTATTGGCACTGTCAATAGGTGTCTTTTTTGTGGCTTTGATATCAATCAAGACATGCAAAAGTACTTCACTATTTCTTTGGACTGAACATTTTATTAAGCTCTCTGCACAACGTATTTAAGGAACAATATGCTACAATATGTTTGCAAAGACAAAAAGATCATTTTCTTCTAGGTATCTCCTGGGTAGAAAATATTCAATATCTTGGGTATTTCCATGCTTTATCAAAATATGTCATCTAATCACAATTATAACATTACATTAAAACTTACTTCACATAAACAAGAAGAAAAAGTAAAAAAAAATTGTTACTTTTGTCAGTTTTGGTAAATCTGAGGGAATGAATCAACCTTGGAATGTCAATTTCAGCTTGACCAATAAGCTACCAAGCAGAGAGCACATACTGTAAAAGTGGAAATTTTCGTGCATTTCGTGCAACCCGAAACTAACGCGAAAATAAAAGCACGCGAATATTTTTGCTTGCCACATGTTCCAGGAGTTGATGTCTTGATTCCGCGGAATTAAAAACACACGGAACTCTTCTTACCCCTGCCGAGCGTGAAAAATTAGTCGCGCAAAAAATATCCACTTTTACAGTAGTAATGAAATCGCAGAAATAAAAAACAAACAAACACACTTACCATTGTGAACTGGTAGGGCTCCAAAATGACTTCCAAGGGCTTGTAATCTCTCACTCAGGATGGTATAATGCTGACAAGAAAGATAAATTGCCTTGATGTTATTCACTATTGACAAAGAATATGTCTCAGAGTTCAAAGGCAAGAATATTCGTCTTCATCACAATTATTTGGGGGGCAAATACCTCAACATCTGAGTTCAATGATATTCCTGAACTTTGAACATGGACAGCTTGAGGCCTCTTAATACTGGTACCACTTTTAGTTAAACATGAAGTCAAGTCATTCCTCTTCATAATTGAATGCACTTTTCTTGACTTGCCTCGAATACATACTCTTTAATATTCCTGATGGAAATATACGGTGTATAAAAAAAAAAAAATTACAATCAGATTTCTGCTCAATAACTTTCAATATGAATGAACCGTCTGAATGCTATATCAGGGTCTAAAAATATATAATCTTACCTATATTTTGCAGAAAACCCCATTCTTCTATTTGGTTAAGTGGTCACAGAGAAATGTGGATCATAGTAAAGCATGTCATGAGTCCGTTTCGTCCATGTTCATCACTTGGATGCTCTTGGACCTGCATATTAATGTGTAAACACAATGGACAGAACATGGAGGAAAGGGATTCCTGACATGCTCTACAAAGATCCTCAATTCTCTTTGACCACTGAAGCAAATCAGATTTTTTTGTTTTTGTTTTTTGTTTTGTTGTTGTTGTTGTTGTTTTTTTTTTTTTGGGGGGGGGTTCTATAAGATGTGGGTAATTGTTTCATACACTGACATTGTATTTGGATTGATTCATCATTTTTAAAGATATCATAGTGGAGGGTTCTATAGCAATTTTTGTTCTATCTTTTTTTTTACATACGGTATATATACGAACTCATAAACAGATGTAGAGAAATAAATAAAAAGATTTAAAACACACACATTTACTGAACTCCAGTTTTTACAAATGTACTGACTTGTACAAATTACTGCTGTGGTCAGTAAATCGGGCAGCACAGAAATAATCTGCTACAATATACCATGATAGGAAATCCAACAGTGTTTCACGAGCAGAAGTACCTTGGCCTCTTCTTCCGCCACCCTGATGAAGTCTGTGAAGAATTCCCGAGGAAGTCTGGATCCATCGCCAAGGACGAAGGTAGAAAATCGCGCCACAATATCCCAGGCCAGGTCAATGGCCCACTGTTCGATGTTGGCTAGTGAGTGCAGAACGGCTATCCTGCTTTGCTGACAGTTTAAAGATGAAAAAACAAGAGAAGAAGGTCTTTGTGGGAACAAAACTGGTATAAAATTGGCAGTCAAACTTAACATGACTATGTCAGAGATACAATGTACCGGTATGCAGTACGGCAAAGACCAAATCCTGCTATATCTATTCCAAAGGATTCTTACTCATACACAAGACAAGTCCTTCTTGGCTGCTGTCCCACACCTATGGAATCAGCTCCCTCAAAGTATCCAGGAATCACCATCTCTCGCAGTTTTCCAGAAATCTTTAAAGACTTTTCTTTTCAATAACTGATTGATCAATTATGTACATTTTGTACTTTCCATCTATTATTTTCCCTACTCCTTTAATGTAAGTTTGATATCATTTTGTAAAGTGCTGAGATACAAGTTCATTTGTTGTAAGAGTGCAATAAAAGTGCATGTACCAATATTGTATGGTAGTAATGAGATCAAACTTGCATGTCCTAATGTTTAATAGATGCATAAGAGGTTTTGAAAGACATAGGAATACATGCCATATATTTTGCAGGGTTGTTATTTTTGTGAATTGTGCACATCAAGTGCTTTTTTCAAATTTCAGAACATGCAAAAATATTAACTATGATCATGACATGAATGCGACGCACACAGCACACACATATACTGGTATGCAGTACACAGTAGACGCGCGATAATTTATTGAAAAGCCCCTGATTTGTGAGAAATTAGACTTGCTAAAAATAGGGTGCATACAGTAGCATGTCAATTTTCATTATACTGGTAATGATGATGATGATAACAATAATAAACAAACTACCTTTGTACAAGTAATACCATTTGGAATAAGAAAAAACAAACAAACAATCACACTTCAATGATGGCAATCAAAATCTAGAACTTACAAGTCTTAAGTTTTACCCCAATATTCCATCTGAGAAGTTTGACATCTGACACAAACACAATATATTATACACAGAGCACTTTCTTTTGTACTGTTTTACAAACTATTTTGCTTTGACAAATATGGAACTCTATAAGATTTCACTTTAATTTATATGTTTACTATTTCTGGAGAGCTCATAACCCACATATTTATAATGATACCCTCCAGACATTTCAGACTTTACAAAGTTTCCGTGCAGGGAAAAAAAAAGAGACTAAAGCAAATGCAAACATCTGTGCTCCTGTGCATCACTCATTCACAAGCTGGGTTTGGTAGTCTGACAATACACTGCATTGACTGCCAGATGCAATTTGTGAAAGGTTCATGTCACGAAAAAGACCACTGGCATCACTTTAGAAAAGTTTCATGCCATAAATGTTTCTGGTTTTACGGCATGAGGGCAATAAAAGATGGCACACTCACCAGTGTTCCTCCTCTCCCTCTCTTGATCTTGCCTGGCTGCAGGATTTGCAGTTTTTCATCCCGAGATGGCTCAGAAGGTGGTGTGCACTCGCCAACGTCGCTGATTTCCCCTCCCAGCCATTTCTGCTGCACATCTCTTGTGATTTGCACCTGAATTTGATTGGACACATGGCAAAACAGTGCAATGAAGATGAACTGTTGCTTTCAGGCGATTCTACCACTAAGAGCCCAATTCACTTGAAACTATCTACCTTTTCAGTGCAATAGCACGCTGATGAATCGTTGCTACAAACATTTTTAAGAAACATACATGTTCAGTTCTTCATCACTGTGTAATCCCCAGTTGGTCCATGATTTGGCTAAAATATCTATTTAAAAAAAAAACACTACAGGGCATTTATATATTATGATTTTGCTACACCATATGATATACAGGATATTACATGATTTTCAAGCTTGTAATATAAAAATTTAAGGCTTGAATTTCTGCTGCATTAAAACAGGTAGTCATCTTTAGTTTCTTTGGATTGCATGAAATTAAGTACTGGATGACAGACTCTGAATCTTTTTGTTGGAAATCACCTTCTTCACTGGATCTGCCTCTCGGAGAATCCTCACAGCCCACTCACATAAGCTCCCATGGTCTAATGCTTCTTCAGATACAAGCTTTGTATCTGGTGCCTTGTCTCCTGGTACTTCTGAGGAACAAATGATAAAAAAAAATCAACCCATAAACACAATGAAATGACATGATACAGGGTGCAGAAACTCATTTTATTATGTGGTACTGGGGGTTGAGTGTGAAGAAGACCAGGGGCCCGTTGCATAAAAGTTACAATTATGGTAACTTTGCTATCCAATGGTAACTACCATGGTAACAATACTCAACAGCCAATCAATATCAAGAATTCCATGGAAGTTACCAATGGATGGCAAAGTTACCATAATTGTAACTTTTATGCAATGGGCCCCTGGTCTAAGTATGGCTGAAAATAACAACTTTGTGGTGTGATTACAACAGCATTCGATTCAGGGAGACTGAAAAACAAGTATGTGATTTCCAATGCAAGGCAACTGAAAGATTCTGCATATTTCTCATTGCTATGACAGGAAGATCAAATTCTACTTTCATTCCCCTAAGCTCAATGCACAGTTTTAAATAGTATGAGCTGAAATTTATCCCCTATCTTGGCATCAGAGGGGAGGGATTCTAGTTGAGGGATACAAACCTTTAACAAGATCAAACTATGTTTCTTTCTTTGGTTTGTTGTCGCCTTTTTTCCCCCTTTTTTGTGGTGGTGGTCTTATCTACTCCCTGCTTGAGATACAAAGCATCTTGCCATAAAACATAAAGCGAATGCTGACACAAGTCTATGAAATGAGCAATACATTACATACACAATCACTCATGGACTCTTCAGTTAACACAATACTAGACCATTTCTTCACATCATTCATCAATGACAAATATAATGGGCATTTCATACACATTCAAATTTACCAAAAATTTACATTTCATGCCCACTATATCATGGCTTGGCTGTATTTCAGCATTTGTATGAAAACACGGTGCCCTCTTACAGTGTCCTCTTCATATACAAGTTCTACATCAAAATACCTGAAGAATATGACTGACAACTTTATTTTACACTTCCTAAATCTCAACTACATTTCACCTGTATTTCAAGTGCATATGGTTAACCTCCTAAATGTCTAATAAATTCATTATAAATGTGTTCCAGGTATCAACTAATTTGTCCAAGAGCACAACTTTTCAACTCACAAGATAAGAAATACCACATGAGTGGCTTCAAGATATTACCAACAGACAATGAATCCCTGCAGCCATCAACCATTACATCACTTCTTGGAACTATCAGCTCAGATCTGGTGTAGACAAAGACAGATCCTTCCACCACCTTGACCTCATAAACTGGTTGCTGTGGACAGGAAATGGAAAATCAAGAACACATAATAATCAGAAAGCATTTAACACCCTAATCAAATGACTGGCGAGCTGATATGCTGATATAGTTGAAGAGCTGATATCTATTTTGCTTCACACTTACTTACATATGATCAGGCAGAATGGCCTGCCATCAATAACTTCCTATAATTTGATCAAATACGAATTCCTACGAAACAAAAGAACTATGTGCACTTTGATAAAAATGGAAAGCATCTGTCCATGATGCAAAATGATCAAATTACTCAAAAATAACAAATGATGCAGTTATTCTAGAATGACTAGGCATAGATCTGTTAGATGACCAGGCATTAATAATGCCAAAACAGCAGAGGTTATAAAAACAGCATACCCCATTATAGGAGTAATAGTTGATTGTCAAGCAGAAAATGCCTGACTGACTTCAACAATGTTTTCATGTTTGTTGACAGGTCATAGTAACCAATGACATCACTGGGGAAAAAATGTAAAATAACAGCCATTATGCAGCTTTACTGTGCTTATTGATAAGCACTGGACATCAGAAGTAACCTTGATGCAGTCCAAATTACTCACAGCCTCGCAACTGATATTTGTGTTTCAAGTTTATATGAGTTCATAACTGATCTATCCTTTATGGCATAACACATTTTTGTTTTAAATAGATTACATTTTTCTTTTCCTCACAAGAAATGGTATAAGAAAATATGTCCCATTCTAGGTAACCATTTAGTGAGTAAATGCTGCTGATGAGAAATCTCATAAACGATTCATGCCAAAATTCATGAAAGACAGAATAAGATGGGTTCACATTTTCCACCCACACTTACATTCATTTTGAATACACAACTGCCTCACAATGTAGGCAGTCTGAGAGCCTGTACAGGTAAGTCTCATATTCTCACCTTAAGTCCTGAAGTAGATACTCCGTTGTCTAGTCTGAAGTCATAGTCGTGCCATGGACAAACCAAGCACGAGTGACCTTCAATCTCCTCGATGTCACCCATATCAAGGGGACCACCTAAAACCAGACAGTTATACAAAGCACATAAAAACCATGCCATGAATAGATCTAAAATGTTCTTTTCAATATGTAAGGAATATAAAACCCCCTAGAACAATACATCTTCATGTATAAAAGACCAATTGAAATCATCTGAAATGCCTTATATACATTGCTACTAGCTAAACTGTAACATCGAAGAAACATTGCAGTTCATAGGACTTTTTTCTCTATGAATGGCAGTTCCACTGTTGGTACCAACAGTGGTACTTGGATGTCTAAAAATGAACAATTTAATTGCACTTAATCACCTTCGATATTTCTTTCTACACAAGGTCCTCTACCACACATTTTCACCTTTCATTTTAACCCTAATTAGGCCGGGCTATTTAGGTAGATGATCTCGGCCGTCGACCGCGCGAAAATTGGCACACACATTGCCTATGTTGTAATCTAAAGTACCATGAAGTTAATTTTTTCAAAAATTATCATTTACACTAAATTATGCTAATTTATGCATAATGATGCATGAAATCAGACAATTTGGTATAAATCACTAAATAAAGCTCAAAACACGCACATTTTTGGTGTAAATATTCTTTTTAATGTCCTTAGCAAATATATGAGAAAAAAATTGCACAATCAGAAAAAAATTCCTAAGTATTTTATTGTTTTTTGAATTTATGTATTTCATTGTTTTTTCGACTTTATGTTTTTCATTGTTTTTACGATGAAATTTGTCTGTGACATTGTTCCGAACAAGAAAATGCATTATTAATTGATTTTAATCAATAAACCCCCAAAATAATCATGCTTTTATGAAATTTGTCTGTAAACACAGTTTGCATTGAAATTGTACACAAATTCATGTTTTTGAGCAATTTTTGGTCTGACATGCATGTGCATATTTATGCGCAACTTCGGAACCGCGCACCCGGGCATCGCAAATTAGGTGTCAAAAGATGCGGGAGACTCGAAAGAAAAAAGTCATGAAACGTCGCGGCGATAGCTTCTCGCGATAGCGATACATCGCGTGAAACGTCGAGGGGGGGGGCCTCAGAGGCCCCCCGCCTGGGTTAATAGTTGACTTCTTTTTTCTAAACATTAATTTTTCACATTTCTCATCTAAAACAGTTTCGTTACACTTAATGAAACCAGGAATTACATGAAAACCGGTACAGCACAGCCCCCATTTTATTGAAACCATATTTCAAATGTTAATGACTCTTACATGGAAAGGCTGACAAGATTATATCACATATCTCAATCATTCATTTCACTCTTTTGCTGCTGAGTTTTTGCATCTCTACCTGATTTGAGATGTTTTATGGACCCTAAATTTACAGAGATATGAAAGCTGGAACAGTAAAGCCACAGATGAAAATGAAAGAACAACCTGATATCTTAGAATGGCTTTTCAACTTCCACAAATGAATACAAATACTAAATCATATTTTGCACAAAGTCAAAAGAAAATCAAAAAGAATCTACTTCAATGAAATACAACATCCTTGGAAGAATACCTGCATGAGAACAGCTTGCATCCATAGCAAAGAATTGGTCAGGGGGTAAGTGAACCAGCACAAGGTCTTCTCCATCTTCCGACATAATCCTGCATGAATGGTTGAAAAATTTGCTGCCATATTAAACTGATAAGGATACTAAATGGCATGTACAGATCTCTTACAAAACAACAAAAAACAACCTCCGATAATGGCACTTTAGTAAAGGAGACTTTCTTAACAGTTTCTGAAATGAAGAAGTTGTCTTCTCTTTTTAAATCAAATTACCAGTAGTGAGCATTTGATGGGCTGCCCTGGGATCAGCTCTGTTGTTGAAGCTGCTTTCAAGGTTCCTGCTATTTTTCACTCTAGCAATATGAACCTACCTATGATATAGCATTACGGTACTGTGATTCTACTGAACCGTTAGCAAGAAGAACGGATGCACCTCTTTTCATGCAATTTGGCCGTAAAATTAAAGTTCATTTATGTTCTTGTGAAGATGTTGACCATCACGGTAGATATTTATGATTGGGGAACAAATTAATCACTTGTCTCACGAAGAAAATCTTAGTAAGGTATACAACGTTTCGCTCGCTACTGCTGAGCTTCATCAGGTACAATAACACATGGTGGTGCGTGCACAAAGGTTATAACGTGTATGCGGACGTGGTAGTGGGCACACGGCTACCTGGGCCGAGTCGTGCAGTGCGCCATCCTGTGTCCACTATTTGCTGTTTCATATTACTTGAATGCTACAGCAGAGACTCCAACTCTCCCGTTTTTGACGGGAGATCTCCCGCCGAAAACTAATTTTTGCAAAATCTCCTGTTCTCCCGTTTGAGATTTAATTTCTCCCGCCCTGGCTCTGTGTCTCCTGATGGAAAGGATTTCTTACTTATCGCTATTGTATGTTGAAAAAAAAGCCTTAGATAGCACCAGAGAGCATCTACAACCCTAGGAATTTCGCGCTTCACACACATCAACTTGGAGTCTCCCGTTTGCTAGGGGTTTCAGGCGGGAGAATCTCCAGATCAGAAGGTGCTTTGGGTTGGAGTCTCTGCTACAGCCACTTTCCAACTTCAACTTCATACAAGGTAGAGATAATAGACATTAGCCCAAACCTTGGTCTCTGCATTCCAGCTCTGAAATATTTACAAGTACCATGTGGATATTTATGTTGGACTGAGCATAGTCCCAGTGTAGGTAATCATCTTTAGCTGTGTTTTGCCCGTGTTCCTTTCATGTTCACTCAACCTCGACCTCCACTACTAAATTCTGTTTATTGCAGCTGAATGGAGTTCTTTGAAGTGGGTCAATGGAGTTGCCTGAGCTTGTTGTCCTATCTCTCAGTGCTGCATATATTCTGGAAATTATGGCAATGGCATCTACCTTGTCCAGTGCCAGTGTGTCCCATTAGCACAAAGCAAATGCATTTCCAACATATATGAAAGAATATCACTGACCTCCAAATCAATTCCAATGCAGAATGCCACACACATCCAGAGAAAAGAATGGGAGTAGAACGTAGCATACACAGAAAACTGGCATACTTATACTGAGTACCATGCACAAACTGTGAGAGAAGGAAAACAAAATATTGGCCAGAAAGGGGATATGATTCAGTATCACATTGCACAGGACCCGAGCTGTGTCATCCTAAGGAATACCATGAAACACAGAGCAGAGGGCACACAGAAAGCCCTATTAACCTGTTGAGGGCGAGTCCCCCCGAGTATACTCGGGCAATTAAGTGTCTATGGGAAATGCATGTTGTAGCAAAATCAGCCTGTCCTAAACTGGTTAAGCCTGGATTGTGGAATTTGTGTTTTGAACAGAACAAGACAACCCCACTGGGCACTGTCACCGACTTGACTTGTCATTGACGTACGTACTGTCCTCCTTGATCATATTCATCATATGTCATATTAATAACAGATATAAATTACTTACTCTAGTGTCTTGAAATATTCTTTATCTAATCTATAGAACTAGACACAGATGAGATAATTTTCAGTACGCTGTATTGTATTAATAGTATTACCAATTAATATTACCCCGATCTTACATGTACGTTGTCGTTGATACCTCACTCCTCGGATCCTCAACAATGTCAATTACAACATGTACGTAGCACTAGCAGGAGTGGCAGTGTGCCTGTGTGAGTGCCCGGGTGTTCGACGTTCACCTCAACTCAATTTACCTTGTGCACGTTTTTCTTTGCAGGTCACCTGCAGTCCCAACTCGTTGCCATCGACAATTTTCAACCACGTCTCTGAGCTCGTTGACCAGCTCTTGATCGAATTCATTTGTAGAAGAATTAGCCATCTTAACAGACCCGGACACTGTGTAGCACTACAAAGTACCTAGGCCTTGGTCATTCGAGCAGTGCAATGTAGCCAGCATCTTATACACGTAGGCCTACACTCTTTGCTAGTAACAACAGCACGCACACACAATCACACGAGTGGAGGGGAAGCACCGAAGTCGATCATCCGCTATCGCACCCTCACCGATTAGGTATCGATCGACGTGTTTGTGTACAATTCCACGAAATACGAAAACAAACCTCCTCCGAGTCTTTTGAGATCCTGAGCAGCTTTTGTATTGCGGTCCTACTAATTGACGCAAACTAATGCAAACTAATGCAAACTGATGCAAACTGACGCAAACTAATACAAACTCAATGTAAACTCCATGCAAACTCAATGCAAACTACTAATTAATGCAAACTAACGCAAATTACTAATTAATGCAAACTAATACAAACCGCTAGCGGTGAAATTAGGATGAATTACAGCACCTGGACCTGGCTCTTCCCAGGCCACTCTAGCCCTCTCGAAATAGATATCGATCAGGTAAATCCATCCTATCGAAGAATGACTGACGTCACGTACGTTTACTTCAGTATATCACACATCTCACCTCAACAGTCAACAAAAACTCGAAAAAAAGCCGTTTTATTGAAAAATCATTAAATTCATATTTTTGACCAAACAGATGTCGTTTAGATTTTAGTTTGCTCTCAAAATTCAGAAAATGTAAAACAGAATGAAGCGCAGAAATACGGACTGTAATGATCGATCATTGATGGCCGACCTACTAATTAATGCAAACTCAACGCAAACTCCAAGCAGGAAGGTCTCACCCATAGCTCCCTGCTAGGATGCTCCAAGACACAACGCTATCCTAGGGTCTATCCTATGTGAAAACCAAGTAATATCGATTACAAAATGACATCCCGAAATACTTCTAGTAATTAATGCAAACTCGACGCAAACTGCAAGACACAGCGCTATCCTATGAGAAAACCACATAAATCGATTATAAATTTCGGAAAATGACGCCCCGAAATACTAGCGTACTAGTAATTAAGTCAAACCCCAACACCCAACGTTATCCTATGTGAAACTGACCTAAACCGATTACAAATATCGGAAAATGACACCCTGAAATCTTAATTAGTGCAAACTCAAAGACAAAACGTTACCCTATGTAAAAACGACCTAATTTGATTACGAATACACACATAAGATAATAACACCCAAAAATATAAAACAAATGTAGATTATTAACAACCTATGTTCACGGAAAGTTGGAACAATCAAGCATCAAAGCTCACTCTAGCAGAAGCAAATGTTTAGTAAGCGGCAGATTAAATTGCATTTATTAGAAAGAGTGGCGCATAGACGTAGAAAAAATTTGAATCCCCAATGTTTGCACTATCGAAATTTCAACCAGGAGCTTCATTTTAAGAAATACCTCAAGCACTTGAATGTTTCGCAAGGAAATTTTCATGCAAATTCCGTTGTGCTAATCACACATCCCAACTATTTCTTGAAGATATAATCAATTCACTTCAATTCAATTCATTTCATTTTAATCGTTCAATAATAATGATAAAAAAGAATTACAGTAAATTCAGCGATACGAAGAATAACAAATACAATATATATATACATATACACTGTTGGTCAAAAAGGTGGAGTAATTTTGTTTTGAATAAAAGTCAACCGTTTTGAAAAGGCTGTCTGTAGACAATCTGGTATGTTATTGATTACGTAGTGTCACCCCATTATTCAGGTGATATTTTAACATGAGGAATGTGTTATTACGTAACGAAGTTACCTTGTGCAGACTATAAAGCCCTGTGCAGTTGAAATATTGCCTTTTTTGCTGATTTTGCATCGCGTAGAGAAGGTTTATTTTTTCCAAGTTCCCTGTACTGTGTGCATTAAAAATCGGTACAGAATCCCCCTAGACTATGCCTGGTCCAATGCTGACGGCAATGCGCGAGAGAGTGATAGCGCTTAGGCATGAGGGCTACAAGCAGTCTCGTATAGGAGGATTCCTATGGAGTTCACAGGGCACAGTCTCCAAAATTCTTAAGCGTCATTGTGAGAGAGGAAATGTACTGCTACGGAAATCACCAGGACATCCCAGACTGATAACAAGTAGAGATGATCGCCAACTGTTGAATCTTAGCCGTAAAAACCGGAAGTTACCCTAGAGTCGTCTTCAACACTGTGGAGGAGACATTATGGAATCAACGTCTCAAGATCAACAGTCAATCTCAGATTGATACAACATGGCTCCCGAGCACGGTGATTGGTTAGATGTCCACGTCTGCGGTTCGCCAAGGGGTAGCTCGTCTCCTTTAGGGCAGGCAGCTCAGGACGCTTCCACTGGGACATTGGCAACACGTTATCTTCATGAACGAGAGCCAGTTCATCCTTGACCGTAGAGATGGGAGACAGCGAGTTCGTCGGTTAGCTGGGGAAAGCCTTCGGGATGACTGTGTCTACGAGACAACCCAAGATGGAAGAGGCCCAGCGATGGTCTGGGCCGGAATCCATTACGGAGGAAAAACGCCTCTATGTGGTACCGGGTGGCACCATGACTAGTGGCGTTTACTTATCTGGTGAACGCCCCTGCTGCAGGGAGATATTGGAGTTCCACTGCCTTCCATATGAAAGACATGTGTATGGATTCAATATCCGACTGCAAGATGATAACGCTAGACAGTACAGGACAGCTGTAGTTAGAGAATTCCTAGAGGTAGAGGGGTAGTTGAGCAGTTGCCATGGCCAGATTGTTCGCCAGATATGAACCCCATAGAACATGAATGGGATGCCCTAGGCCGAGCCATCAACGGCAGAGAGGTCATTCCTCAAAATCTGCAGGAGTTGGCAGCTGCGTTGAGGGAAGAGTGGGAAGCCATACCTGTCGACGTCATCGACAACCTGGTGGACAGCATGCCACAGCGCCTACGCGCACTGATTCGTGCTAGGGGCGGATATACCCGGAGTGGACATACCTGAAATGTCCACCCCAATGTGAAATCTTAAGAATAATGACTTAATTTGATGTGAACTTATCAATGAAATCACAAAACAAGTTTTCTGGAAAATTGAATGACGTTTAAAACAAATATTATGTTGATAAAGTTTCTTTTGTAATAGTATCAATGTTGTTTCATGCCCATAGTTAAGAGTGATTTAGACATATACTTGTTAAAAATCACTGTGAAAGTGTGTAAGCGGCAAGATAACAAAGTTAAGTGATTGATATACATCAAACATATTATTTTCCAAGCACATTGTAATAGATATGCCGTTAAAGTTTGAGGGGAAAAATATTCCACCTTTATGACCAACAGTTATATATATATATATATATATGAGAGAGAGAAACATGAAATAGTACATAATAAATAATAGATAATTGAACATGCATGCAAAGTCAAACTGAAAAGAACAATCGTATAAAAACGTGGCATAAAACCGACTCAATTGGCATGATGTTCAAAACTCCAGAAACCTTCCCTGTTGCTATGTTCCCAGTCTCACCTCCCCCCCCCCATGTCAGCCCGCGATAAACTGAAACAACTCAAACCAACTCGCCCTAAAATACGACACAAGCAAATTAACACATACAAAAACAATAACAGTGATCGATTATATCATCATCTACATTTCTTTCTACATTCCACCATTTGTATATTGCACATAATCACTTTACAATACTGAGATATGCAAAATAACAAACATACTATAATTATATTTCAATTTGCCAGAAAAAAAAATATGAAGGGAGGAGTAACGGTAGAGAAAAGTAAGAAAAATAAGAATGGAAAAGGAAGCGGAGGTATAACAGCTCATAGATAACATAATCTATTATATAAAACATCATCAGCTATTACATCATAAATCCAAAAACTGTAAAATCCCAAGATGGTGATCCCAGGTGATGATGATAATGACCCGTCTGTGGCAATGACTGTAAACATGACAATGATTATGATGGTGAAGCTGATAATGAAGGTGGCGATAATGTTGAGATGATAATGATGGTGATTAAAAACAAGCAAACGTGGGATCTTCAGTACAGTTTCACTGTTTTACAATACCGTCCTAACCCTACAACTTTCCAAACCATAAATCACCGCAAATTTGTCCCCTATCATATCTATCACAATTCGTCCATAATTTTGAAAGCCCAAGACTCCACTAAAACACCCGCTCATCACAGAAACAATTCCGACAAACTCCTGCTGACCCCTAACCTCCCTCAAATTACTCAATGGCAGTAGTATTCCACGTGAAAACAGTGGAAACAAAATTATCAGATAACGGACAGGCAGGCCTCTGGTAGCCCATTAAAAGGGGCAACCTCACGGGCGGCCTCGGGTAGTTCAGCTACTAATGAGTTAACGGGTACTATTAAAAAGTCTAATTGCAAATGGAATGAAAGAATTCAGATATCGGTTTGTTTTGCATTTTGCAGACTGCCATCGTTTGCCAGATCTCAACCAACAAAAACATTGATGAAGGGGGTGTTAGGGGTCCCTCAAGATATTCACTATACTCTCCTAAGAATTTTTCCTTTAATTTCTAGGAATCAAATTCCTATAGAAATTAAAGATTTTTTCCCATTGCGATAAGAATAAAAGTGGTGAATTTCATTACCTTTTCATTGCAGCCTCCTATAGTGAACATCGAAAGAAACACTGAATAAGATGTCACAGGAAATACCCGAAATGAAGGTGGATCAATTATTTATTGTGAAAAGGGGGCAGTCATGTCTAGATAAACCAAGTTTTGTAGTTATATAATGACACATGTTTAGATGATTTTTCAAATTTATTTATTTTTCCGTCGAGATGTTTTCATTGCAACTGATTGACAAATTGCCCTACATTGCCCTACAAATTGCCCGACAGGCGTCATCTCCACTAATGGAGATGACGCCTGTCCGGTGATCAGGAGGTCGTGGGTTCGAATCCTGCTCGAGTATGTACGCCCATGATTTTTTTATCATGGCTACTACTAAAACACTGATAAATTCAGTGCTTATTTACGTCGATGTAGGGCAATTTGTCAATCAGTTGCAAAGTTAAGATGATTATTGTCCCTTTCTTAGTTACTGCATAAGCCTTTTCCAGGCCGTGACTTCTTTATCTGTAACGTGTCTTTTCACTCTCCCCCTCTTTCTCTTCATTTCTCCTCCTCTCGCTCTC
Source organism: Diadema antillarum (assembly GCF_040938485.1). Taxonomy (NCBI): domain Eukaryota; kingdom Metazoa; phylum Echinodermata; class Echinoidea; order Diadematoida; family Diadematidae; genus Diadema; species Diadema antillarum. The sequence goes on from NW_027273185.1 coordinate 17,354, forward strand.
ATCTCCATTTTCCTTCATTCTTTGTTCACTTATCATATACATATATTTCCGTAAGTCTTTGTTTTTTTTCGCGTTGTTTTTCTCAACTATAATATGTGACTCGTATTTCTTTCATTCTAAATTTGTACAGCTGTGCTCATGTCATCAGTTTTGGGTCCTTCTCACTATCCCCCTCCCTTATATTTCTCCCCCCCCCCCCGTCATATTTTCCTCTTTTTGGGGGGGTTCCCTGTATCGTGTATTAATAGTTCTGCATTTTCTATATTTCTGTACATTTTCTTTGTTCTTTTCATCAATCGTATTTCACTCTCATTTACTTTATTATAGTTATTTTGTATAATTATTTTCAAAGTTACTTGCAACTCTGTTTGCATTATTGAATTGATAACGTGAAATATGACTTGACCTTGGACTCCGATACCCAAAATATGGGCTATTGAGTGAAGTAAAATTTTAACTTTCCACTAATCACAGCACTGCAAACGGGTGAAAGGAAGGTGTCGTTCGATTAACAGGTTCTGAAATGGAAACTCCTGAGCGCAGTTGGTCGTAAAATATGTCTCCCACAAAATAACTGACAATTGCTGTACCGGAACAATCAAAATCACATTAGCTATATTAATAGTTGCCTCTGTATATTAGTACTTCCATTAATGGTTCTTCACAACAACAGATAAAACTAAACAAATTTATATGCAACATATTTGACACATCGACAGTCTATCATTTGATTTAAGAGACAATTTAGGAATAGAATATCACAACAATGATATGTTTGAAATGTTAAATCCTTCTGTTCGATATCCGCTCCCCTCTTCATATCTTCTTTTCCTTCTAATCTCAATTTGTGTCATTTATTCCTTCTCTTTCTTATCCTTCCATCACATTTTCTGTTATCAAGCGGGGCTTTAGTTTTAGTCGTTATTGTTATTGGCTTTTTAAAAATGACCATTGTGGTATCAATACTTTGTTGTAGTTGTTATACACGTAATAGATATTCTTTTATTTCCATATGTAATGTAGTAGATATTGTGTTTCTCAATTGATTTCAGTCAAATAAAGCAATGATCCCAGGGACATCGATCCGTTTCAATGATGCTGATGGGAAAGGGAAGTACTAATAGCATGTCTCGGGTGTCATAACTTGTGGGTATTGTTCGGGACAATATAGAATATGGAATATGAATATGAAAATGATAGATGAGTTACGAAACATGAATATAGGATACATAAAAAAGAAATTACAAAAATGAATGAGGAATGAAATAAAAACATATAATGAAATAGGACGTATTGATTACTGAAAGGGGTAATAAATGACGTCACTAATTTTGATATTCATAATGACGTCATAGGTTGCACACTCTAGCTCTGTATCCCACTCCCTCGGTCCTTCGCAAGTGCAAGAAAAAGTGCCCCCCCCAAAAAAAAAAAAAAAAAAATTGGACCCGACCCCCCACCCCCTGGGTCTGTGTACTCTTCCTCTGAACCCCCACCCCCTGGGTCTGTGTACTCTTCCTCTGAACCCCCACCCCCTGGGTCTGTGTACTCTTCCTCTGAACCCCCACCCCCTGGGTCTGTGTACTCTTCCTCTGAACCCCCACCCCCTGGGTCTGTGTACTCTTCCTCTGAACCCCCACCCCCTGGGTCTGTGTACTCTTCCTCTGAACCCCCACCCCCTGGGTCTGTGTACTCTTCCTCTGAACCCCCACCCCCTGGGTCTGTGTACTCTTCCTCTGAACCCCCACCCCCTGGGTCTGTGTACTCTTCCTCTGAACCCCCACCCCCTGGGTCTGTGTACTCTTCCTCTGAACCCCCACCCCCTGGGTCTGTGTACTCTTCCTCTGAACCCCCACCCCCTGGGTCTGTGTACTCTTCCTCTGAACCCCCACCCCCTGGGTCTGTGTACTCTTCCTCTGAACCCCCACCCCCTGGGTCTGTGTACTCTTCCTCTGAACCCCCACCCCCTGGGTCTGTGTACTCTTCCTCTGAACCCCCACCCCCTGGGTCTGTGTACTCTTCCTCTGAACCCCCACCCCCTGGGTCTGTGTACTCTTCCTCTGAACCCCCACCCCCTGGGTCTGTGTACTCTTCCTCTGAACCCCCACCCCCTGGGTCTGTGTACTCTTCCTCTGAACCCCCACCCCCTGGGTCTGTGTACTCTTCCTCTGAACCCCCACCCCCTGGGTCTGTGTACTCTTCCTCTGAACCCCCACCCCCTGGGTCTGTGTACTCTTCCTCTGAACCCCCACCCCCTGGGTCTGTGTACTCTTCCTCTGAACCCCCACCCCCTGGGTCTGTGTACTCTTCCTCTGAACCCCCACCCCCTGGGTCTGTGTACTCTTCCTCTGAACCCCCACCCCCTGGGTCTGTGTACTCTTCCTCTGAACCCCCACCCCCTGGGTCTGTGTACTCTTCCTCTGAACCCCCACCCCCTGGGTCTGTGTACTCTTCCTCTGAACCCCCACCCCCTGGGTCTGTGTACTCTTCCTCTGAACCCCCACCCCCTGGGTCTGTGTACTCTTCCTCTGAACCCCCACCCCCTGGGTCTGTGTACTCTTCCTCTGAACCCCCACCCCCTGGGTCTGTGTACTCTTCCTCTGAACCCCCACCCCCTGGGTCTGTGTACTCTTCCTCTGAACCCCCACCCCCTGGGTCTGTGTACTCTTCCTCTGAACCCCCACCCCCTGGGTCTGTGTACTCTTCCTCTGAACCCCCACCCCCTGGGTCTGTGTACTCTTCCTCTGAACCCCCACCCCCTGGGTCTGTGTACTCTTCCTCTGAACCCCCACCCCCTGGGTCTGTGTACTCTTCCTCTGAACCCCCACCCCCTGGGTCTGTGTACTCTTCCTCTGAACCCCCACCCCCTGGGTCTGTGTACTCTTCCTCTGAACCCCCACCCCCTGGGTCTGTGTACTCTTCCTCTGAACCCCCACCCCCTGGGTCTGTGTACTCTTCCTCTGAACCCCCACCCCCTGGGTCTGTGTACTCTTCCTCTGAACCCCCACCCCCTGGGTCTGTGTACTCTTCCTCTGAACCCCCACCCCCTGGGTCTGTGTACTCTTCCTCTGAACCCCCACCCCCTGGGTCTGTGTACTCTTCCTCTGAACCCCCACCCCCTGGGTCTGTGTACTCTTCCTCTGAACCCCCACCCCCTGGGTCTGTGTACTCTTCCTCTGAACCCCCACCCCCTGGGTCTGTGTACTCTTCCTCTGAACCCCACCCCCTGGGTCTGTGTACTCTTCCTCTGAACCCCCACCCCCTGGGTCTGTGTACTCTTCCTCTGAACCCCCACCCCCTGGGTCTGTGTACTCTTCCTCTGAACCCCCACCCCCTGGGTCTGTGTACTCTTCCTCTGAACCCCCACCCCCTGGGTCTGTGTACTCTTCCTCTGAACCCCCACCCCCTGGGTCTGTGTACTCTTCCTCTGAACCCCCACCCCCTGGGTCTGTGTACTCTTCCTCTGAACCCCCACCCCCTGGGTCTGTGTACTCTTCCTCTGAACCCCCACCCCCTGGGTCTGTGTACTCTTCCTCTGAACCCCCACCCCCTGGGTCTGTGTACTCTTCCTCTGAACCCCCACCCCCTGGGTCTGTGTACTCTTCCTCTGAACCCCCACCCCCTGGGTCTGTGTACTCTTCCTCTGAACCCCCACCCCCTGGGTCTGTGTACTCTTCCTCTGAACCCCCACCCCCTGGGTCTGTGTACTCTTCCTCTGAACCCCCACCCCCTGGGTCTGTGTACTCTTCCTCTGAACCCCCACCCCCTGGGTCTGTGTACTCTTCCTCTGAACCCCCACCCCCTGGGTCTGTGTACTCTTCCTCTGAACCCCCACCCCCTGGGTCTGTGTACTCTTCCTCTGAACCCCCACCCCCTGGGTCTGTGTACTCTTCCTCTGAACCCCCACCCCCTGGGTCTGTGTACTCTTCCTCTGAACCCCCACCCCCTGGGTCTGTGTACTCTTCCTCTGAACCCCCACCCCCTGGGTCTGTGTACTCTTCCTCTGAACCCCCACCCCCTGGGTCTGTGTACTCTTCCTCTGAACCCCCACCCCCTGGGTCTGTGTACTCTTCCTCTGAACCCCCACCCCCTGGGTCTGTGTACTCTTCCTCTGAACCCCCACCCCCTGGGTCTGTGTACTCTTCCTCTGAACCCCCACCCCCTGGGTCTGTGTACTCTTCCTCTGAACCCCCACCCCCTGGGTCTGTGTACTCTTCCTCTGAACCCCCACCCCCTGGGTCTGTGTACTCTTCCTCTGAACCCCCACCCCCTGGGTCTGTGTACTCTTCCTCTGAACCCCCACCCCCTGGGTCTGTGTACTCTTCCTCTGAACCCCCACCCCCTGGGTCTGTGTACTCTTCCTCTGAACCCCCACCCCCTGGGTCTGTGTACTCTTCCTCTGAACCCCCACCCCCTGGGTCTGTGTACTCTTCCTCTGAACCCCCACCCCCTGGGTCTGTGTACTCTTCCTCTGAACCCCCACCCCCTGGGTCTGTGTACTCTTCCTCTGAACCCCCACCCCCTGGGTCTGTGTACTCTTCCTCTGAACCCCCACCCCCTGGGTCTGTGTACTCTTCCTCTGAACCCCCACCCCCTGGGTCTGTGTACTCTTCCTCTGAACCCCCACCCCCTGGGTCTGTGTACTCTTCCTCTGAACCCCCACCCCCTGGGTCTGTGTACTCTTCCTCTGAACCCCCACCCCCTGGGTCTGTGTACTCTTCCTCTGAACCCCCACCCCCTGGGTCTGTGTACTCTTCCTCTGAACCCCCACCCCCTGGGTCTGTGTACTCTTCCTCTGAACCCCCACCCCCTGGGTCTGTGTACTCTTCCTCTGAACCCCCACCCCCTGGGTCTGTGTACTCTTCCTCTGAACCCCCACCCCCTGGGTCTGTGTACTCTTCCTCTGAACCCCCACCCCCTGGGTCTGTGTACTCTTCCTCTGAACCCCCACCCCCTGGGTCTGTGTACTCTTCCTCTGAACCCCCACCCCCTGGGTCTGTGTACTCTTCCTCTGAACCCCCACCCCCTGGGTCTGTGTACTCTTCCTCTGAACCCCCACCCCCTGGGTCTGTGTACTCTTCCTCTGAACCCCCACCCCCTGGGTCTGTGTACTCTTCCTCTGAACCCCCACCCCCTGGGTCTGTGTACTCTTCCTCTGAACCCCCACCCCCTGGGTCTGTGTACTCTTCCTCTGAACCCCCACCCCCTGGGTCTGTGTACTCTTCCTCTGAACCCCCACCCCCTGGGTCTGTGTACTCTTCCTCTGAACCCCCACCCCCTGGGTCTGTGTACTCTTCCTCTGAACCCCCACCCCCTGGGTCTGTGTACTCTTCCTCTGAACCCCCACCCCCTGGGTCTGTGTACTCTTCCTCTGAACCCCCACCCCCTGGGTCTGTGTACTCTTCCTCTGAACCCCCACCCCCTGGGTCTGTGTACTCTTCCTCTGAACCCCCACCCCCTGGGTCTGTGTACTCTTCCTCTGAACCCCCACCCCCTGGGTCTGTGTACTCTTCCTCTGAACCCCCACCCCCTGGGTCTGTGTACTCTTCCTCTGAACCCCCACCCCCTGGGTCTGTGTACTCTTCCTCTGAACCCCCACCCCCTGGGTCTGTGTACTCTTCCTCTGAACCCCCACCCCCTGGGTCTGTGTACTCTTCCTCTGAACCCCCACCCCCTGGGTCTGTGTACTCTTCCTCTGAACCCCCACCCCCTGGGTCTGTGTACTCTTCCTCTGAACCCCCACCCCTGGGTCTGTGTACTCTTCCTCTGAACCCCCACCCCCTGGGTCTGTGTACTCTTCCTCTGAACCCCCACCCCCTGGGTCTGTGTACTCTTCCTCTGAACCCCCACCCCCTGGGTCTGTGTACTCTTCTCTGAACCCCCACCCCTGGTTCTGTGTACTCTTCCTCTGAACCCCCACCA
>NW_027273186.1:0-30669 GCF_040938485.1 Diadema antillarum
CACTTAATGAAAATAATGAATGTAAAAAAGAAATATGCTTAACTTGCTTGGAAACCAAACTATCTGTACACCTGATTTTAATGTGCTGAGTATAAAGCTATGGAAAGAACTTACCATTGCTGTCGATTCTTCTCTCAAAAGTTTCACCAAACACTCTCGATGAATTTCTTCTTATGAGAAAAAAATTTACTTAAAATGGCTGTCAAAGCATTTGTTCTCTTAACCATGCGGTTGCCAAGTAGCCACTGATGTGGCGCATGGAACCCAGAGGAAGCCCACCCAGCAAAGCAATGAAATGACAGTCCTACTATTAATAAGTTGGCCTGGAAACACATTTCATTAATTTCGATTCGTTTTATGAGCGAAGCAATCATCTGTGAACATGAAAAAAAATTAAAAAAACCTGGACTAAAAATTATGAGAAAACTACTCCTCAACATGCCCCTCCCAATGCATCCAAGTTATGTGTGCTATATCAAAATTGATACAAGGTTAGGACGGTGATTATGATGTCAACTAGTCCAGAAATACTGCAACTATGCTGAATAATAGCTCATACAGCAGCTGCTGTACTAATGTGTTCAAGCTTGCAGTCCACTTATGCATTTTGTACACACACACACACACACACACACACACGTATAGGGCCTATATACGTATTTATAAATGTATATGTGTGAGCTTGTGTGCGAGCGCGTGTGTGTGAAAGCATGTATATATAATTGTTAATGTACAAAAAAATCAATGATGCAATATAAATCCTATAAAACATAGGAAATGATATCATCTTGTTATATATTAACCCGTTGAGGACGGACTGAGTTTGCTACAACACGCATTTCCCATAGACCCCTGCCCGAGTATACTCGGGACTCGTTCTCAACGGGTTAACGTTTAGTTAGGCTACTAGTTTTCATTTATCGATTGTGGGATCAATTGTTTCATTAATATGTTTGTTTTTGTCTTTTTTTTAATAATAAAATTCCATCTAATTACCGAATTATCTTTAAAAAATATTAACAGATTATGTAATTCCCCCATACCTGAAAATAGCGTTATATGTACACTGTATAATATAATACATGCATATTTGACCATCACTTCAAAAATGTACCTTTATATGTAGTGACCAATATATCATTTAAAAGGTATTATTTTGTACTTTATGACGGAGACCGTACTTCAAAATCTTCAAAAATGGACTTATCGGTTTTTGCAAACAAAGTCTTCATATATATATATATATATATAGTGTGAGATATGAGAAAGGAAGGAGAAATTGATGAGTAGCTTCGACATCATTATTCCTCCAACTGTTCCTCCTTTTTTTTTCGGAAAAGTGCAAGAGTTGAAAAATTGGTCTCCGCCGGGAATCCAATCCAGGTCTTTGGAATGAAACGCCAACGCCTTAAAACCACTCGGCCTCGGAAACGTCATATATATATACAATATATACCAATCATAATGCCAGTATAGATGAATGCGTATAAAAAATGCCAACTGCATGGGTTTTATTCAGGATCAAAATTTTCGGGGCCTACATCCCCTTTTATGAAAGAGCTCATGAATATTCACAGTGATGTGAATACTCAATTGTGTGACCATGCCACTGCAAAAACAACAAACGCATGCTAAGTTGCGCGTGTATGTGTGACGACAAACAAACCTTGTGTGTGGGTACACCAACACACACGCACACACACATATTAAAACACACGTTAACATAGAATAGTATTGACACGTGGGTTCTATGACAAATCACTTTGAGACTATTTTCCAGTTCTTGGTCTGTTTCTTATCATTTGTCATTCATTTCACTCAAATAGTTTATATAAAACCCGACAATCCAAATTTTAAAAAGTCACAAAAGTTATTCATACTTGTAAAGAAAAAATATTCGAAATCATGGTTTGATAAAAGACCAAAATGAGTATTACCAAGAACATCAAAGATTTTTTTTTTTTGAGTGAAGAAAAACAATTTTGTGTATCAAAAGTTACATCGGTTTTTACAAAAGAAAGATAATGAATAAGTCAAGTTCGGCTAGGTTGACCCACTTCACTTACATTCAGTCCTCACGCAAAATCAGTGTGTGCGACTTTATGTTCGTTTTGAGGTGCACGGTCACATATGATGGATTAATTTTCTTGAATAATGATTTTTTTTTTCCGCCCTCTATACCAATATCTATACCAATACCAATACAAGTAACAATACCAATTTTGTGCCATGTGCCAAGTAGAAGCCGAAATGCTTGGTATGTTGTTGATCCTGCTTTACACATGTAAGGTTGGTTTTTGAAAGCGAGGGTTTGTATCAACAATCTTCGCATGATCATCCCCTCTGACCGTACACCGGATCGATGTCACCATGTTGCCGCCCTGTACCTACACCTCTAATTGTCTATTCGTTCTTCCACTGATTCCCGTTCATAGAAAACATTGTTTATTTGTTTATTTTTCAAATTTCCTGTGATCTATAAACTGATCTCGCTTTTTAACATGTATTTCCACTTTATACGACTGCAATGAAAACCTAAAAGATTTAATACATACCATGCTCATATACTTTTTTTAATAAGCTTAAAGAGATGAGTTCAGGAATGAAGATATACTCATCATATTAATTGATTCGCACTTCGTTCCCGCGCACAAGCCCGTGTCCAATTTACAAAATGGGAATGGAAAAAAAAAAGTTGTATGAATGAAATTTATTTTACCTTCTAGATAAAGTCGGTGAACATCGAAATAACTGAATTACATTATGACAATGGTCTTTTGTATCCAGGGTAGTCTCTTCAGTGTTGCCGCTGATCTACATAGAGGGCCCTACCATTGTACTCTATCGCGTTGCCAGGCACCGATTTATACACTTGGGTCGAGACTCAAGACATGGTGGGCAAAAAAAAAAAAAAAATCCTTTCCAAGAATGTTAACATTGGGCGAGAAACGAGTTAGAATCCTACAATAAGGAGTCAGGTCGAGTTGCATCCACAAAATGGCACAGCGCCCCCAACACATGTTACATTCTACTTTTGACTGCAAAGTGATGTGTCTTTAACATTGTGTGCTCGGGGTGTCAATTATTTCGCCCATTTCTTTGTTGGCGACATAATCATCCCAACCGTTTCTCCAAATCAAGCCTGCATGGCCTAGTCTGTATGTGCATTCATTAGGTCATATCGCTAGCATTTATCTTATTTATTTGTATCCTATTGAACTAGTGAAATAGTTAATCAATAAGTATAATGAGTTATATTTGCGTCAAATTATCGTGCAAATATTTTTATATTTCCTTTTATTTTGTTTTACTTTCATTCTGCTATTCAAGGGCAAAATAAATGAAATCACATCGTCGTAGAAAAATATGTATTGAAAGTACAAATTGTGCACACGCAAGAATACCGTGGCAATGTAAACTAAAGCAAGAGTATTGTAGATATTAACGGTTATAGATTTTTTTTTTTTTTGAAAGAGACAGTGCATTTGATTCAATAAGGAAACAGTGGCAGCAGTAGATTGTCAGCATATGATTCCCCTTGGCTGACTTTTTTTTCTTTCCCGTCTAATCCATGCCACATGAACACGCTGATGAAATAGACCAGTTTGTAATTCCACTTTGCGCATGAGCAGAAAAAGGTCATTTGTACCAACAAGTATTTTGCTTTGTAAATTCATTGAGATAAGCATATGTGATGGGATCATTATTTATGTGATCCTTATCTAAATAGGCGTTTTCACATCAGCCCGATAAAAATCCAAGCTCGAGATACTTTTCGCGATTGTATATTAGCGCGCTATTTCATTTCTCATTCACATCAGCCCGAACATTATCAAATAGCGCGCTAGTTCACATTAATTATCCTGCTATTTCGGAAATTTTCCGAGTTGACTCGAGAAATTTTCTCGATCAATTAGCGCGCTAATTTGTATTCACACTAGGCGTTTTCACATCAGCCCGATGTTTCGAAATAGCGCGCTATTTTCTGACTTGGGAAGTTAAAAAATATCTCGAGCTTGGATTTTTTTTCGGGCTGATGTGAAAATGCCTATTAGGCGTTTTTACATCAGCCCGATAAAAATCCAAGCTCGAGAAATTTTTCGCGATTGCGAATTAGAGCACTATTTCATTTCTTGTTCACATTAGCCCGAAGTGAGGGTAGCCCGAATAGTTAAAAGTTTTAAAATAGCTAATTCGACTGCTGAGTATGTGCAAACAGCATCAGTAATGTGTGTTCCCTCTCAAAAATTCCTCATGATTTGTGTGCACTTTGCCTCGATCGATCGGTCATACACCCTAGGCATGATGGGATTCATCGCGCTAATTTCTCGAGTCGTTTCACATTATCAAATAGCTCGCTACCATCCCGCTATTTCAGAAATTTCCCGAGTTGGAGTCGAGAAATTTTCTCGATCAGAGTGATACAATTAGCGCGCTAATTTGTGTTCACATTATCAAATAGCGCGCTATTTCGCTATTGGGAAAATTTCCCAAGTTAGAAAATAGCGCGCTATTTCGAAACATCGGGCTGATGTGAATACGCCTACTGTCAAATAGCGCGCTATTTCGTGAGCGGGTTAATTTACCAAGTCAGAACATAGCGCGCTATTTCGATACATTGGGCTGATGTGAAAACGCCTATTGATGCTTGCCACCGCATCCACTGACTGCAAAAATGGTAATCCGCAATATAAAAGGAAATAGGCTGTTACTGCATTCAATACAAAACAATGAAATGGATGCCTGCTGAATTGTCAACTGATGGGGTATTCTGATCACCTGATCTAAACGCAAGTTCACTCTTTGTCTGAACGTGAAATCCATAAATTGTTACGTAGGGTAGGCATATGCATTATGCCGCTTTGAAAACGAGTGAGGTGCCTACAGATGTGTATAAACCAACTGAGAAAAAAGAAAGGTCATTTATGCCAATAGGCGTTTTCACATTAGCCCGATGTTTCAAAATAACACGCTATTTTCTGACTTGGGAAATTTTCCCGATAGCGAAATAGCGCGCTATTTGATAATGTGAACACAAATTAATGCGCTAATTGTACCGCTCTGTTCGAGAAAATTTCTCAACTCCAACTCGGGAAATTTCTGAAATAGCGGGATAGTAGCGCGCTATTTGATAATGTGAAAACGACTCGAGAAATTAGCGCGATGCATCCCATTAATGCCTAGCGTGTGTGACCCGATCGATCGAGGCAAACTGAGAGGGCACACACATTACTTATGCTGTTTGCACATATTCAGCTGTCGAATTAGCTCGAAAAAATTCGGGCTATGTATCTTCGGGCTGATGTGAATAAGAAATGAAACAGCGCGCTAGTTCGCAATCGCGAACATATTTCGAGCTTGGATTTTTATCCGGCTCATGTGAAAACGCCTAATGTGTACATGAGGTAATAGGGAGTTTTCGCAAGCATTACGCGGCCGGGAGTTGAGCGTGCCGTGTGCAAAATTTGCTTCTGCGCATGATCAAAGCCGAGAAACGTCCTGTCCTGGGGAAAACAAGTACGGCACTCGGCCAAAATAGCGTTCGGTCCCGATGCTGGGCAGCGAGTGAGCCAGCCAGCCAGCCAGCCAGCCAGCCAGCCAATCAGCGATCTTGTCCATACGCTCCCGTCCTGTACAGGAAAGCGAAACTGCTTAGATATTGGGACGGGAGCCAATTATGGTCTCGTTGTTATATCCCTATACATCTGAATCGAGACTAACCGTTATACAAAGAAGAGTACTGTATTCTGTATGTTCACAGGTGTTCTGTTGTTGTTGTTGTTGTTGAACAACAACGTTGAACAACAACGTTCTGTTGTAGACGCGGTGCGCTTAGTCTTTATTCAAGGCAGCGAAGGGAATATCCAAAGATTATGATGTCCACAGCGCTTAGTCTAATGTTCAAGACGGCGAAGGGAATATCCAAAGCTTATAATACAGTGTATATTCCTTTATCTAAAAACGAAACAAAACAAAACAAAATCCTCGTGAATTTTACCGTATTTTTCAATTATTTATCATTTTCCGGTGAAAACGCTACGGTGAAAACGCTAAAACCACGCCAATGTCGCTTTATTTCCATCCAACAATGAAAGATAATTCAAAAACGATGTACCGGTACGCTACAATACATTATAATGAATAATGTTGTAAATGAACAGCGTGATTTTTGTTTAAAACTGATGTTTTTGTTGAGAGAGTAGTATAAAAACAGTATAGTAAATCCCTTTTATTAGATATGATAACGGTACATTGTTCTAAATAAAGACTAAGCGCACCGCGTGACAGCTGTTGACATCATAACCCTTTGGATATTCCCTTCGCTGCCTTGAATACAGACTAAGCACACCGCGTTTACAACAGAACACCTGTGGACATACAGAAGACAGTGCCCTTCTTTGTATAGCGGTTAGTTTCGATTCAGAAGTATACGGGATAGAAAAACGAGATCAAATTGGTTCAAAGTTCATTTATTATGACCAAGCTACTCATTTGGAAATGCTATCATAGCTTGACAAGTATGTCCGACAAGCAAAATGACACCAACAAGGTTTTGCCACCTCAGGTGGTACCAATAACCCATTTTTCGGGTCTTGGCCCATGGACTATTCCCGTCGTGTAGTGAAAACACCCAATTGTCGTGAATCGGACGCGAGATTTGTATTCTTACTTTTGCTTTGGTTTCTTTTTCTGCATTACTCATTTAATTCCTGAATCGCTAATTGCAATGCATGTATGGTGTCACTGTTTTTTATTTGTTCTTTATTCTTTGTTTGCTTTGTTTTGGTTTTGTTGTTGCTTTTCATTTGGCTGCATGTTAATTTCTTGCATCAAAGTAACTCGCAAAATTCGCTCCCCGATTTCATGCGCGCGGAAATTAATGGTTTTACAGAAAACCAGCGTCGAAGAATTCAAAGGTTTTATGACATACAATTGCATGTTGGTTTGTGTTGATTTATGCTAGCCTCAACATCACGTTAGGTGAAACGAATATCTAGGAACAATTCCAATATTCTTAAATCATTTTTTATTCTTATTGTCTTCAGATAAAGAAAAACACTTCCAAGCCAAAATTCTGTTTGTGACCTCCTCTCAACCATTGCTTACAGTGGGTATTGATACGTGTAACAACATACATTAAATGCCCTCGACTCAGCATAACTTGCATGTTTCTCACAGTGATATTAACGTGAGTAACAAAAGAACGACGAGGGGACATGCAAGTTAGGCTCAGTCTCGGGGAGGGTCCATTCCTATGAGGGTATCATGAATCGACAAAAATCAACATGCATTCGGATTTTGTACGTATACAATCTTTAATAGGGATATGACTGTAGTGGTTAATTCACCTACCAAAAGCACAATGTGTTCACATAGTCGGCTAGGTGAAAAAGCTCTAATTCAATACTGTGTAATTGATTCACAGTGTGTGTTTTTTTCCACAGAATATAAACATACTATGTTTATATTCTGTGAAAAAAACACACTACGGTAGTGTTCTGTTTCACACTGTAAATTTGAATTGATAGTAAAGTGCTCATAAATGCGTATAACTTCTTTTGCTGCATAAAGTATGTTACATTGAGATTCTTAGAAATTGACACAATATATGTTGGTTCACTTCTTTTTAAACCACCACTGCCTGTGAATAATTATGGTTATGAGTAGTCTCTGCTGTCACAAATGCACACACTAGTAGTTATGTATGTGTATAATGCACTGTATGCATGGTTGATAACAAAACGCGAACAAAACGCGTAGGCTACAAGAGCGCTCTCTGTGCTAATCTCCTAACCCAAAATGGCTGTCCGAGCGAGCCACGTGAGCTTCCGAATGGGCGCACACACTCAGTGCGCATGCGCATGAAGAGAGCCCAAAAGAGCCACGCGTCTTCTGGCCTCTCTCCTCCAATCACCGCAGCTCGCAGTGACAATATTTGTGTATGATGCGTACACACACATGCACACACACACGGACACACACATACGCGTCTTCTGGCCTCTCTCCTCCAATCACCGCAGCTCGCGGTGGCAATGTTTATGTATGATGCGTACACACACATGCACACACACACACACACACACACACGTGTCTCAGTGGCAGCATTGTCCCACACGTTTATGGATATAGCACCGAGTCTGGCACAAACTTCGGTCGTTCGGAGTTTACGTACCATTAGGGATGGCGATCGGCTGCCTTTAATGTGTATGTACACAGATTGACCAGATTAATGGAGAACATTCTATTTGGTATAGATATAGTACATATAGACTGACCAGATTAGTGGAGAATGTTCTAGGCGGTATACAATGTAGCTACAGTACATGCATGTAACAGGAAATACATTTTAGCTCACTCAATTTAGAATGATATTTCACCCATTCCATCAGAATGTTCTAGGAAGTGCTTACATGCTTGGCTGAGTGATGCACTGTCCCTGTAGCCCAATGTGATTGGTAGTTATTTTTAGTAGGCCGTTACGCACATAGTTAGGCAGTGATCAGTTAGCTAGGATTTCTGGAACAGTCTTGGACTTGCTAGTATAATACAAGGATGTGGCCCCAGGTTGGAGAAAATTACAGAATGTTCAAGAAAGGGGTGAATGGATAGTATATAAGCCGGGGAAATTATGAGATAGGCAGAGTACCTAACGCCTCTCCTCTCAGTAGTTACGTCACTTCTGGCTCTGAAGAGACTTGTTGTAGTCAGTCCTGTGTTACCTGCTGACCTGTTATGTTTGTGGAGATAAGGCCTGGGAGAAATTTTGCCTGCAGAATATTAATTTGCCCACGTTGGAGATAGACTCCATTTTCATGTCAATGGACGTTGCTACGGCAAAGCTGTGACGGGCTGGTTTCCTAGCTGGACATTATTGTGTGAATCATCATTCAACGCATCGACTGGACGCGGTCGTCATAATGTTCGGATTCTGCACGTTTCGCTGTGAACGCATACCCTGGATCTTTACCTTGGATCTATACCGTGGAGTATTATAACCTGGGCCTCTGGATTTACGTCGGAGGTATCATTCATCGGTGCATCGCGGATCATTCATCTGTGCATCGAGCATCGTATCTGGACATTTTCAGGGAATTACATGGACCTTATGAGTTAAGATTTGGCTGTAATAATAATAATTATTGTTTTGGATATAAACTCCAAATTTTATTGTCCGAAAATGGAAATTCTTTTTGCCCAATTAATCGTGCGCCCGGCAACCACTGAGCAGCGCCAGATCGACGTTGCTCAAACCTTTTCAACTGTTGGACGGCAAACAAGGTAGCAGCAACTCCCATCTTTTAACATCTTTTGGTACGACGCGGCCGGGGTTTGAACCCACCACCTTCCGATTGTGAGGCAGCCGCTCTACTTACTGAGCCAACACATCGGTACTGCATGTAAGTGATTCCATTACCGATTTATAATTGTTTCTATTGATCATTATTGTACTGATGTGAAAACCAATTACGAGTCTGTACCCACAATTATGTTAAACTGCCTGAACATCAGTTGATTGTTTCTTTTGTGCGATCATTCTCAGTGTGACTTCGATCGTAACACTGCAAAGATATTCTGAGAACTTGTTAAAAAAAAACATAGCTCAGTGAATGAACATTCCCCTCATGTTGATATTTTCATAGTAATGCACATTTTCATGACAGCATAAGAAACAACATCCAGGATCTATTCCTCTTACACATTTATTTGTATACTTATGTCTTATTTTATTATTGATAGCACACACACATGAAAAAAAATACCTACGCGATATCGTTCTTCAATTTACAATCCTCTCTTTCACTGAATTCAGTTTGGATCGGCAATTCATCAATTGAATTCAGGATTATGAACAATGAACTTGAAACGTTAAAAAAAATCAAAGTTTATGTTGTGTACATATGTTTTGAACAACTCATGAGAAAACACGTCAACTACAAGATGAATTAATTTTGCAAATACGTCACAGTGCATCATAAAACCGACAAAAGGTCACACTCCCACATTTCATGCGAGGATTCAGTATACGTGAAAAGGGTCAGACTATTGTTTATCCTAAGTTTGTGCTTTCTGAATGTGCAATTCTTCTTCTACATTATAATAAAGTTGGGGTTCATACACAAATGAGAAAAGATTATATAACATTTTTCTTTAAAAAATTGTTTGTTTGTTTTTTTGTTAGTTAGTTAGTTAGTTAATTTGTTTGTTGTGAGGAAAGCGTGATAAGGTATGTATTCGGTGCCCCTTCGCATTTCTGATTTATCCATTACACACTCTTCGATTTGAACTCTAGTAACTTTTGAAAAGATGATTCTGCTGATTTGAAAGGTGGCTGTTTAATGGATAAAGTGTATTAATAAAACATGCCTCATTTCAGCTTAATCTGAGAAGCTTTTCGTTGTTGTTGCTAAGGCGTTTGACATTTGTTTTTGTGCCATTCATTGCACAGCTAGTACTGCTTTGGAATATTAAGCGCTTGAATAGACGCTTTACTTCGGAGTCTGTTTTCCAAATGTATAGTCTTCTAGAGTGTGTGCTTTCTTTCCAAAATTATTTAATTCTTTACATTTGAATCGAGGTTATTCTAACCCTTTACCTCTGCTCTTTTAAATTCCGCACCTCACTTAAAGTCAATGCCCGTCGACGTTTTGTTGGTTTCATGATTCAAGGTCACATTTAGTTATGAAATTATACAGGCACAATCTGGGATTAATGTACCCTCATCCTAATCCTACATACTCCTATCCTAACATATTCCTAATGTCTTACCACCTATACCTACTACATCGTATTCCTAGCTGATTTATTTGTATCACATTCCGTTATAATACCTGGAAAATGTTGTAATGCGTAAAGACATGATTACTTAAATTACATCACACATACCTTGATCAGGCCTACCAAAATATGAAAATACGTACTCCATAACACATTTTGCATTTGTGAATAACTGAACAATATCGTAAGTAATTTTTTGACGCAGTTAAAACGTTTGAACCCAGCATAGATATTTAGATACATAGATACAGCCATTCATGTTCTTAGTTAATAAATGGCAACCTCATGCAGGCATTTTCCCCAGTATAAATGTGTTAGTGTACGTGTTATGTAAAACTGACTACAAGAGGTGATACGCTTTCTTTATAAAAGAATTATGCTAAAATTAGTTAACTGAATTTCCATGGTTTTGTCAACGTGGAGAAGCAAGACTAGGGCATAAAATGACAGTATTTCATTATCTGACTACATCGTCGAGTACACAATATAACTCAACTCTCACTACGTACCTTTTTGACGTCTGATAGTAATAAACACCATATCCAGGAGTAAACACAGAAGTGAGATTACAATAACACGACGACTGCGATACCTTCAAAAATTATTTTAGTTCTAATTGCGAACTTCAGGTAACTTCATCACAAACACGCCTGTAAAACAGATTTGACAAAATGCTTTCGCATGCATGGATATAACATGGCAAAGGTTTTTTTTTTTTTTTTTTTTTTTTTTTTTTTTTTTTTTTTTTTAGAACACTAGATACACATCATAAATATTATGATAATGAACAATTCCTGGTATTCACCCATGAACACCTTGTCTTGTACTATGTTTTCCCCATATTTCCATTGTGATCGGTTTTAATAGACACCAAAACAACACCTGTTTTAGAAGAAGAAAAAAATGATGTCCACACTTCATATAATGCCAGTTTACGTAGTGTGGATCAATTAAAAAAAAAAAGGCAGTGCATACGCCTCGATTCTAATTGGGGTGTAAAACGCTCCGCGTGAAGTAGGTTATAAGTCCAAGAGGTTTCTTTAGGAATGTACAACTCTTTCTTACAAATCTTTCTTATGTTCACCCGCCATCAATCAAGTTTGAGTTTATTCATGATCAATGATGATCATACTCGCACAATTAACAGCTAAAACAAAACAAAACAAAACAAAACGAAATGAATATCGGCTCAATAAGAAAAGCTCTATTTTGTGTATTCTATAATCACATCTAGTGTATGCGATTGTATGCATGACATACTGTGTGGGCAATAAGGCTTACAGGCAACCAGCTTGACTATTAAAGACTTGTCTCCTTTTAGACTACAGGCTGCTTACTGCTGTCAAGCCGGGATCACACACAGACTCTGCGAGCTTGTTGTTTTTCTTTTTTATTGTAGTGGGTGAGTGCAGAGAACTGTAAGGCGCCTTTAGCTTTTTTCACTACCAGATACCTCCTGTCACCTTTGCTGTTGTAATGCAGTTCTAGGGAAGAACAATTTAAAAAAAAAAGAAAAAAAAAGGAGATGGAATCAGAATCAAGATTTTGAGAATAAATCAGTTTAAAGTGGAAATGAGAGCACATCGGGAGTTTACGCGATCGGAACTGCACTTTGTGGTTCCGATTATTCAAAATGGCCGTCAGTAAAAGACGATGTACCGTTCGTACACACTGCTAAAAGTCTTCGTTTTCGGTAAGTTGTGAATAGTATTTGTCAATATCGATAACACAGAAATAAAGTCTAATGAATGAAGATTGTCTTAACTGAGTTTCAGGTGACAAAAGTGATATCAAGTATCAAAACTCAACGCGCATCGCCATGTTCGCTTCGTGTTCGCTTTGTTGTTGTACACCACCTTGGTACAGGCATGCCGCGTTTTTACAGCGACTGGGCTGTGTATAGTTATTGTACAAGTGAATATTATGTACACTGATAAATTTTCTCAATCCCTAGACTTTATAGTCCAGAG
Organism: Diadema antillarum; assembly: GCF_040938485.1. Classification (NCBI taxonomy): domain Eukaryota; kingdom Metazoa; phylum Echinodermata; class Echinoidea; order Diadematoida; family Diadematidae; genus Diadema; species Diadema antillarum. Next base: position 12,747 of record NW_027273186.1, read on the forward strand.
TTTCGGCAATTTTATTCATGTATATATATATATATATATATATATATATATATATATATATATATATAAGTGACCCTGTATCACAAAACAAACAAAAAAAGTCGCCAGACATGGATTTTTAGTTAAGGACAGATGCTTAAAGAGCAGACTCTAAGCTTTAAAATGATGTGTTACTCATACCAAATGGACTCCCCTAACCTATCTAAATACTAGAAAGAAAGTGCACACTCTGGGAAAATGCGAACTGAAAAAAGAGGCTCAGAAGTACAGGGTCTATTCAAGCGCTTAATCTTTACCGAGCCGCGCTAGGTGTGCAATGGAAAGGGACAAAACACAGGATGTAAACCACCGGAGCAACAGCAATGAAGGGATTATCAGATTAAATTGAAACTGAGCATGGTCTATCAACACATTCTACCCATGATTAATGCCAATTTTCAAAGCAGTAGAAATATCTTTTCAAAAGTTATTAGACTTGAAAGTGAAGAGTGTGTAAAGGATTTCAACAAATGAAAAGGGGACTGTAAGACATACCTGATCATTCTATTCTCCCCCCAAAATGGCTTGTAGAAAGTACTGCTGAAAACACAGTTTCCCATTCATGTTATGATCCAAAACTAAAGAATAATGTAGAAGAAGGATAGCTTTTTCAGAATATATGAAAAACTCAAGATTGACTCGGTTGATCCATTTCACCTTTTTTGCGTCCTCAAGTGAAATCAAAGGGTGCGACTTTATGTTCGTTCTGTGATGCACGGTCACATACATACATAAATACATATACAAATACATATAAATGATATACATATTATACATATACACATACATCTAGTGTAATAGCTCCGCGTATTGGCGGTACTAGAAATAGCAATGATAATGTCACAGTAAATGAATGCATTAAGTACCAATTGCCTTGATTTTAATTCAAAATCCGAATTTTCGGGGGCCTTCCCCTTCGTCAGGGATGAAAGTGGCACTTTCATCCCTGGCGAAGGGGGAGGCTCCTGAAAATTCGGATTTTGAATTAAAATCAAGGCGATTGGCATCTAATGCATTCCTCTATTGTGACATTATTGTTGCTACATATACATACATATACATATACATAATTATACATGTACATATACATACACATGCTAAACACAAGATCATTATTATATTTCACAGTCAGCTGTACTTTCCATTATTCAGTAAATGTTATCAAAAGATAATTGAATACACTTTTCCATAATCGAATAGATTTTGAGAAGCATGAATGAATATTTCATATCAATTCTCGGTGATCAATAGAATGGGGAAATTGCGTCCCTTAACACAAACGAATTAAACATTAATCTAAACATAAGGCGATATCATAATCATATCTATAATGGCATTATATCCTCAAATAAGACGGCAGTCTAAAGAAATCAGAGGATATTTGTTCATACACCGAGGTTTATGAGTTACAATAGTACAATAGTAAGTTTGTTTTGAAACAAAATAAACAATAAAACATCGATAACTATGTCAAGTGAAGAACATTGGTAGCTGAAGATCAACTAAGCAAATGACAATAAAAAAGTGTATCATTATTAATGTAATATGCGCATAACTTTTAACGTGATCTCTATAGTGAACAATAAAGCAATGTTTCAACATCACATCCCCTGCTCATATCCAATGGCGGACCAAAAAATGACCTATTGACTTTGAGCTTGAAAATATGAGGTATACTCACTAAGGTATACTTACTGAGAGGCTGGCCTGCAAAGAAACTGCTCAGCAGAACACTGTCACCGTTTGTAGGAGGATGTCCACATCGCCAGTCACCTTTTTTGCCCATGTCATCAACAGACCATGATGTACGATCTGATGGCCAGCAACACGAGCATCCCAACCAGATGGGTTCATTATTACCACACTTGGTTTTCACCGCCTTCAATATGTCAGAGATGTATGCCTGGCTGAGCGGGAGGGGCTTTTTCTTCGCCCCGCACAACCAAAGGAATCCTACCCCTTTTTTGCAAGTGATGTCAATGGAGTCTGAGAGATGAACCCATCCCCAATGAAATGATAGGAATAAAAGAATTGATGAAAAAGTGTATTGAAAATAAGACGTATCTATACATTATAAATAATAGTATATAGTATGTAGTAATCTTATAGATTCTCCTGCGAATGATTAAAAGTATATCTAATCAGCATAAACGTGTAAAATGCATTCTACAGGGTATCTGCAACTCCTCATCCCTTCTTTATGGTATCCGTCATGAAAGCAACGCAATTCGCATACCATGTATAAAGTAATCGAAGAAAGTCATTGAATTGATTGCACGAAGTAACAAATTGATAATATGACAATAAAATTGAAGCCCCAAACAAGCTCATGATGCCGTGATGATAATGTTGTGTCACGTTTTATTAGAAAATACCCATTGTTTACGTGTTTTGTCTATCACGTGCATTATACCAAAAATGGAATGAAAGTAGTAGCACCTTGAAAAATGTAACTGACCCAAATAAAGATCAACCTATGTGTGGTGTGTAGGCTTATTTGCATGCACGCTTTATAGTGTTATAGTAATAGAATAAACCGTATATGGTTGTAACTATATCAGAACATTCGGTGTTATACTTCAGCAGAAACTATCCTTCGTAGATAGGGCCCTAACTCGACGATGTTGAAGGTCTTGTATTGACCTTGTACTAATTGTGTTTAGGATCACGCAATCTTGCCTAGAACCCCCCCCCCCCCAAGAAAATCCAATATGATCTAATTATATAATAGATTATAATGAATAAGAGAATGTAGTGCATGGAATTGTTAATTAAAAAACACATGCAGAGACTATATGCACTCGTTGCAGTGATATCATATGTCAGTTCGGCAGCAATGATATCGAAGTTCCCTATACCATAGGCACCTGTCTCCGGGATGGGTGGCTGAAACGTTGACATCCCTCCCATTGTCAACGCGGGGTGAGTACTTGACTTGATCGTTTCGGGGATGGGTTTTGAGACCACTCTCGTAGTGGATGCATGAAGAGCGTCTGCCTGTGTTGCAGAAGTCTGTGTTGGAGAAGAGGTGCTGCTCTCATCAGTGACTTTAGGTGACACATCACTTGAAGATTCTAACAAGGTGTTTGTCAGGGTACCTGAGTGAAAAACATAATCCATAAGTCACACATCACCAGATGCCGGTTTTAACTACGTCAGATCTTATATGTATATCTATTTTTTTTTTTTTCTGCGATGGTATATTCAATTCATGTGATGAGTTCTTATTTACAAACATTAAAAATGATAACATGAACATTGTTTACGTCTTGTTTGTTGTTTATTGCTATCTTATTGGCTTACTTTTGCGGGACTAAGTAAGATCATTGTGTGTCAACTTATGTTGAAATTTATGTATTGTGTGGTTAGTGTCCGTCATAATCTTGAGATGAAAAACCACGAATACATGGATACAGAACAATGCAAAAACATTACACATAATTAAAGGCATATAAGCCTCGGCAGTGTTTTTCTCTGTTAGCTTGTTTTATAGGGAACTTTTTCCCCTTCTTGCTCCCATCCTCACCCTCATTATTTCCTTCATTGAATATTTTGCACGAAGCAAGAAACTTATCATCTGAAAATGAAATTGAAAGCCTTAAACAAACTCATTATGCCGTGAATTTGAATACACAAGTAGGAAACGCAGTGGTCGCATTTCGAAATTGAACGCACGTGCCTGAATTTGATTTGACCGAAGCAAAATACAGCTCCTATAAATGAAATTGATTGCTCGAATTCTAAATATGAATGCCCGAATCTTTTCGCGCGCACGTAATGCGTAAATTTGAATGCACATTCATGAATTGGAATGACACAACTATGAAATTGACAGGAAAACCTATAAGTGAAATTGGTTCTCTCTCTCTCTCTCTAAAAAACAACAACAACAAACAACAAACAAACAAACATCATTGCACATGTGACTTATTCTAGTGTCTCTTGTCTGTTTTCTTTATCACACTATCCATCTGAAGAAATTCTAACCTGGACCCTAAGTGAAGGGAAGTGCAGTGTGAAGTACAGCTCTGGCATACTCAATAGAGAATGTCCCTAAAGATATTCTTGTCCACGCAGTCTGTGCTGAAATCGTGGACACTCTTCGCCTTAACACTCTAGCTTCATTTAGGGTTAATTTTGCTAGCTTCCATTCCTAACAGATGCAATAGGGGGCAATTTGCTGTCCTCCTTTCCAAAAGCCAATGAAAGGGGGGGGGGGGTGAGGTGATTTTGATGGCTTCCCTTCCAAAAGCCATCAAAAATACAAAACTGGACCCCAAGTGAAGGAAAGTGCAGCGTAAAGTGCAGGTCTGGTATATTTAGCAGAGAATGTCCACGCAGTCTGTGCTGAAATCGTGGACACTCTTCACCTCGAAACTCCACCTTCATTAAGGGGTAATTTTGCTACAGCTTCCCTACGGAAAACATGTGATAGGGGAAAATTATGTTGTCCTCCTTTCAAAAAGCTAGTGAAGGGGGTTTAATGCCATCCATCGTAGATAGGGCATTGAATCGACGATGATGAAAGTTTTGTATTGACCTTGTATTTTTGTGTTTAGGATCACGCACTCTTATCTACAAAAAACAACAACAAGAAAATCCAATATGATCTAATTATATTTAAGATTGTAGTGAATAAGAGAATGTAGTGCATGGAATTGTTAATAAAAAAAAAAACACACATGCAGAGACTATGCACTTGTTGTAGTGATATCATAATATATGTCAGTTCGGCAGCAATTATATCGAAGTTCCTTATACCATAGGCACCTGTCTCCAGGATTGGTGGCTGAAACGTTGACATCCCTCCCATTGTCAACGCGGGGTGAGTACTTGACTTGACCGTTGCGGGGGTGGGTTTTGAGACCACTCTCGTAGTGGATGCATGAAGAGCGTCTGCCTGTGTTGAAGAAGTCTGTGTTGGAGAGGAGGTGCTGCTCTCACCAGTGACTTTAGGTGACACATCACTTGAAGACTCTTGCAAGGTGTTTGTCGGGGTACCTGGGTGAAAAACATAATCCATAAGTCACACATCACCACATGCCGGTTTTAACTACGTAAGATCTTATTTATATCTTCTTCTTTTTTTTCTCTGCGATGGTATATTCAATTCATGTGATGAGTTCCATTCCTATTTACAAACATTGAAAATGATAACATGAACATTGTTTACGTCTTGTTTGTTAGTTATCGCTATCTTATTGGCTTACTTTTGCGGGACTAAGTAAGATCATTGTGTGTCAATTTGTCTTGAAATTTATGTATTGTGAGGTTAGTGTCCGTCGTAATGTTAGACATCTTGAGATGAAAAACCACGAATTCATGGACACAGAACAATGCAAAAACATTACACATAATAAAGGCATATAAGCCTCGACTGTCTTTTTCTCTCTTAGCTTGTTTTGTAAGGAACTTTGTCCCCTTCTTGCTCCCATCCTTACCCTCATTATTTCCTTCATTGAATATTTTGCACGAAGCAGGACATTTATTATCTGAAAATGAAAATGAAGGCCTTAAGCAAGCTCATTATGCCGTGAATTTGAATAAACGAGTAGGAAATGCATTGGTCGCATTTCGAAATTGAACGCACGTGCCTGAATTTGACTTAGCCGAAGCAAAATAGAGCTCCTATGTTGTATAAATGAAATTGATTGCTCGAATTTTGAATATGAATGCCCGAATATTTTCGCGAGCACGTAATGCGTGAATTTGAATGCACATTCATGAATTGGAATGACACAACTATGGAATTGACAGGAAAACCTATAAGTGAAATTGGTTCTCTCTCTCTCTCTCTCAAAAACAACGACAACAACAAACAAACAAACAAACAAACAAACAATCATTGCACACGTGACTTATTCTAGTGCCTCTTTTCTGTTTCTGAAGGAAAGTGCAGCGTGAAGTACAGGTCTGGTATATTCAAAGAATGTCCCTGAAGATATTCCTGTCCACGCAGTCTGTGCTGAAATCGTGGACACTCTTCACGTCAACACTCCAGCTTCATGAAGGGGTAATTTTGCTACAGTTTCACTACCGAAAACATGTGATAGAGAAACATTCTGCTGTCCTCCTTTCAAAAAGCTAGTGAAAGGGCGGCGGGGGGGGGGGGGGTTGATGGCAACCATCGTAGATAGGGCATTGAATCGACGATGATGAAAGTTTTGTAATGACCTTCTATTTTTGTGTTTAGGATCACGCACTCTTGTCTACAAAAAAAAAAATAAACAACAACAGGAAAATCCCATATGATCTAATTATATAGAAGATTATAGTGAATAAGAGAATGTGATAGTGCATGGAATTGTTCATTAGAAAACACACACATGCAGAGACTATTATGCACTTGTTGTAGTGATTATGTCACTTCGGCAGCAATTATATCGAAGTTCCTTATACCATAGGCACCTGTCTCCAGGATGGGTGGCTGAACCGTTGACAGCCCTCCCATTGTCAACCCGGGGTGAGTACTTGACTTGATCGTTTCGGGGGTGGGTTTTGAGACCACTCTCGTAGTGGATGCATGAAGAGCGGTTGCCTGTGATGCAGAAATCTGTGTTGGAGAAGAGGTGCTGCTCTCATCAGTGACTTCAGGTGACACATCACTTGAAGACTCTTGCAAGGTGTTTGTCGGAGTACCTGGGTGAAAAAACACATATCCACAAGTCTTTCATCACCATATGCTAGTTTTAACTACGTAAGATCTTGTTTAATCTGTATTTTTCCTCTACGATGGTATATTCAATTCATGTGATGAGTTCGATATTTTCAAAATATTCACCTTATTACAATTGTATGTTTACTAGCTCGATCTTCAAAGAGTGATTTCTAAAATGAATACGCAAATATACATTATATATATATATATATATATATATATATATATGAAGAGTTTGTTCGCAAAAACCGATAAGTCCATTTTTCAAGATTTTAAAGTATGGTCACTGTCATAAAGTATAAAATAATACCTTTTAAATGATATATTGTTCACTACATATAAAGGCACATTTTTGAAGTTGTGGTCAAAAGAAGCAAAAATTTTCTTATTATTCTCTTTATTTTTCTTGACCTTAAATTACAAATATCTCCATTTGGCAAATATGGACTTATCGGTTTTTGCAAACAAACTCTTCATATATATATATATATATATATATATATATATATATATATAATAGTACAATAAATAGTAGGATGGAAGGCGTTGCCTTATTAGTGACTTAGCTGGACAGTCTGTTTCGGCCGAAGCCTCGTCAGCAACTAAATCAGTTTCTTGTTAAAGTACAGTGTAAGACATCCACGAGGCGGGACACCAAACAACATTGACGTACACCCCAAAGAGACCAACAGCTGCAGAAAACAAAGACAACACCAAAGGAAACGAAACATAACGTGGTTCAACCCCCCGTTCAGCAGACATGTTAAAACAAACATCGGGAGGAAGTTCCTAGCCCTCGTCGAGCACCACTTCCCTAAAGGACACCAGCTCAGCAAGATATGCAACAGGAACACTCTGAAAGTAAGCTACAGCTGCATGGACAATATGCATACTATAACAAATGTACACAACAACAAAATAATCAACAACAGTCAAGAGCAAGCCAGGCACTCCTGCAACTGCAGAAAGAAGGAAGATTGCCCGATCCCTGGGAAATGCACAGCCAGGAACATCATAATTATACGAAGCGAAGGTAGCGACCCCAGACGATGAGAAAATATACATCGGCCTCACCTCAACCTCCTTCAAATCCAGATATGCCACACACAAGGCAAGCTTCACAAACAGGGAAAAGCGACACCAGACAGAACTGAGTAAATACATTTGGGGACTGAAAGATGAAGGCACTCCCTACTCACTCACATGGAGGATCGTCAGGCACGCCTAACCGTACTCGCCTAAAACAAACCGCTGCAACCTGTGTCTATGGGAGAAATACCACATCATCACGGCCAAGAAACCAGCAATCCTGAACTCAAGAACAGAACTCATTTCAACATCTAAACATAAGAAAAAGTTTTCCCTCGCAGAGCTTGGTTAGCTCCCCCCCCCCCCCCCGGCTTCCTCATGTAACAATTCAAGCCATACAAGTGTATTACCCCTGCCTTAAGCCCAGTACCAGTGTCATTATCAACTTTATTGTGCTGTTAAGTAGCCACGTGCATGTATTTTTTGTATCTTTTTTATATTTTGTTTGCTTGCTTGAGTGCACCAGAGCCGTATGTCTTACACTGTACTTTAACAAGAAACTGATTTAGTTGCTGACGAGGCTTCGGCCGAAACAGACTGTCCAGCTAAGTCACTAATAAAGCAACGCCTTCCATCCTTGTACTACATGGGCTCCTATATAGTTGAGCACTGTCAGCCATATTGCAGTTCACACTTCACTTTATGACAGCTTGACCTGCTCTTCTTTCCAACTTGACTGGCTTTTAAGGATTTGGATTTTAAGGGATTTTAAAGGGATTGTGAACATTAAGAATGCATACGTAAAATAAACATTCGATTAACTATCACATAAAAACAAGTAAAAATTTAATCAGAAATTAACAACTATATAAGAAAAGGTTTAAGTATAAATTCATATAGCAAAAGAGAGACAGTGGTAGAAAACGAAAGGGAGGGAGTAAAGAAAGATTGTGTAATTAAAACAGTAAGATCAACAAAAATTGTACGCATGTTACACAAGGTTTTTTTTCAAGATTGGTGGTAAAATAGAACTAGTTGTAGCGGTGGACAGGTGACCCATGCAAAGTAACAGAGAGAGAAATGACTGATGTCGTAACGAAATAAACCGTGCGACAGTTGGCGCCCCATACAGCTCAAGCACATGTCCAAATGGACTGAAAGACTTAAATTTATTCTTACGGAATTCACAGACGTTCCCGGTAAATTCCTTTGTACAGACGCACTTGAAATTAGTCTTGGTTTCAATACATGTGCTGTTCTTGCAGGGCTGTTTCCAGCATTCTGTTGGATGAAATGAAATATCGGTACCTATTTTCACACAAACAACCACTAATATTTTTATGAATATCAATCACGACACAGAAATCGCTGCGTCGTATGGATGTGTCATATAACGAATTTTAATCGTATTTCAAGCTGTTTCAGTTCATTTCAGCATTCTTGGAAGAGGCATAATTTCCATACAAATGCGTTGGTTTGTTTGTTTGTTTTAAGTATGCATTTTAAACCAAAATTTTCTTAGGTATAGAAAAGGATCCTAGATATTTCAGAGTTAAATCTGGGACAACCATTGTATAGCATCTTTTTCCATAGTATGGAATACACAGATTTAATATACACACCATTATGTTGTTTTTACTTTGTAGATCGATATGATTAATCACTGTCACCTTATTTTTTAACTAAAATCTATTCTTTTAAATATGTTTTGTTGTAATTTCATTTGTTTTATGTTTTGACCGTTAAACAATAATCTTTTTGTTGGCAACTACGCTGACAAGACCTCTGGTCTTTTGTAGTTTCCATGTGCCAGTACCCGTGAACCTTACCTGGAATCCGGCAAGTCCAGTATTCAGGGCTAGCACGCTTCCCGGGATTTCCGTAGCAATTCTTGGTGTAGACATTCCCCAGACGATCATTTAGCTTCGGAATTAGTTGGATTTGGGCGCCATTGAATGATATTGTCTTGCAGTGCGGAATCCTTGGGAAGGTGTAGTTCACATTGTAGCTGTCCCGGTGTTTGCTACGGACTGCACAACGAACAGCAAATAGTTGTGAAGGAATGATTACAAAAACCAAAAACAAAACAAAAGAAAAGAAAACAAACAACAACAAACAAGCAAAAAAAAAACAACATAGCTATTGTTTTTCCTTTTACATAAAAAAAGGAAAGCGGTATACAGGCATGCAATGCATGACATAATTCATGATAACTATACATGTAAATGAAACAAACCTTATTATTTGACAATTTGTTTATTTATTTATTTATTTACCTATTTTACTTATACATTCATTTGTTTTTACCTGCATCAATTCATTTTTTTTAACAAATGCATCAAAACGTATATATCCACCAAAGTTAAGTCCCAGTTACGTTTAGTTATATTTGCACGGTTCTTGCACAATGTAAGTGAAACTTACATTAATGAATAATTTTTAGTAGGATGCCTAAATAGTTGAATCTGACAATAATTTGATAATGTGCATTTCTTATAGATAATAAAATTTCGTTCCTATTTCCAACGCGCATATTAAAGACAAGTTTGCTTTGTTTGTTTGTTTGCATTAAATGCTTCCCAATTATATATATATATATATATATATATATATATATACATGCATCATACATATATATATTGTTTTACACAAATCAAAGAAAAAAATAATCATTAAAATCGAAATTCAAGATGGAGCATAGGGTGTTACACACACAAAAAAAAAAAAAATAATGAAAGACATAGCTAATTACACTCCCGCTCCCAAGAAAAAAGTGATCTAGGAAAACGGATAGAAAGACAAGAAGAATATTTACTCTTCTAGAAATTATACAAACACACACACACACACACACACACACCTTTATATTGTTTATAGTAAAATCAAGGCGTGCGACGTTTTGTTGGTTTTACCATGCACGGTCAAAATAATCATGAATGTCTGCTATTTTGTTTTACTAGAAACTCATTTTGCAGACTGGTCCAATGATTATACCTTTGTTCACAGTGTATATTAATTGATTTTCATGAAAAATGGATTCGTAGGGTTTTGCAAACAGTCTCTTCATATTATTATTATACCTTTATGGTAACATAGTTTAATTTCACTCAATACAGACAATGCAAATGAATACATAATCATAATTACCCATCACAACGCTGGTCACCAGCAAAACAAATGTGGGAATGGTCAGCTGGAAGAAGAAAACAAATACAGTAGACAATATTTGAAAACAGCAGTGACCAAAAATAATCTAAATTAATTGAGAAATGGTGTTTGTGTGTGTGTATGTGTGTTTGTGTGTGTGTGTGTGTGTGTGTGATTGTGTGTGTTTCCTTGCCTGCTGCATTGTCGGCGTCACGTTTGTAGACGTTTTGAAAATGACACACATTTGATTTCTTTTAAACACAAGAACAAAATATTAACCGACTTTAACAAAAAAGAAAAAACAATCTGTTATTGTCTTTGGTATGTTTGTTTGTTTGTTTGTTTGTGGGTTTTTTTTTGTTTTGTTTTGTTTTGCTTTAATGCATGTGACGCACTTTAATACGATGAATCGAGAAGACTTTTTCACACTAACATGGAACTGAAAATATTACGCGTTTACCAGGCAAGATGATATTTACTTTCGGCTGTTAAGACGGTACATGAACTAATAAAAGTTATCTTAATAGATTCTTGATGGTAGTGTTCCATCAGCTTTTGACAACAAGCATGTCTACAAATCTTTAGAGTGAACAACGGTGAGCAGTCATCATTTGTCTATTTCTATGTAAATGTCTGTTTATGTGGATGGGTGTGTAGACTTACTGACAAAATTCAAGGTCAACTGCACAAAATGTTGTTATTACCCTCATATCTATGCAATGCCTGCATGATTTTTGCTTGAAACTTATTAACCAATAGATATTCTTTGGGAACTTTTTCTGCCAAAAAAAAAACAAAAAACAAAAAACAAAATTCAAGGTCAAAATATGGTCAAGGCTCAAGTGAAAGTGCTATATCAAGCTATTCCATTTTGCCTCAATACCTTCAAAGTGACTCATGAAACTAAGTACATATACCTTTCGCATGTTCTACCTGAAATTAATTTACTTGGGAATTTTAGGGCCATAGGGGCAAAGGTCAAGGGACAAGGGTGCTACTCAAATGCAATTTATTTCTCTCTACTTAATATGGAAATTTTACTTTTTTCTTCATGCCTTGAAAATTTACTCAATGCATAAAGTTATGAAAGGGTTTACAAGTCAAGTTAAAATGTTCAAATACCCATTTACATGTACCTGCAATCTGCAAGAGTTCAAGGAAAGTGAACATTCAACAAATTATCCGTGACAAACGTGTCATTTTAATATTTTGCCACTTATGTGAAACTGTCAACACACATTGTCGATGCATTGTACTAAAGAGAAGCACGCATTACAAGTGCACCCTCAGGTCACCTCGGCCTCTGTACTGTGAACAGGTTTTGGGGTTCAGTACCATTTTTTCGGACGTCTTTGTTTTTGTTTTGTTTTGTTTTTTAACAAGTTATATGATATAAAGTAGCTGACTGGTATTCACCCATAAAATAACGCAGATGAAAATAGAACCTTTTGTTACCCTGTACCACAAAACCAACAAAGAATCGCCGGATATGCGTTTTTAGTTAATGGCAGATTCTATGAGAGCAGACTCTCAGCTTGAAAATGACGTATAACTCATTTCAGATGGAATCTCTTGACTTATATAAATATTGGAAAGAAAGCACACACTCTAGACAAGTTTGAAATGAGATAGGAGGCTGTGAAGTACCAGTCTATTCAAGCGCTTAATATCTACTAAGCCGTGCTCCCTGTGCCGTGAATGAGAAAAAAAAACAACATGTCGTATTAAAACCACTGTAGCAATCAGTTGCAATGAAAACATATAGACGGAAGAATTTCATGAATTTGAATAACAATAAAGGGATTATGAAATTAAGCTGAAATTAAGCAGGTTCTATTAAGATATTCTGTTCATGATAAATGTCAACTTTCAAAGCAGTAAATAGCATCATCCTTTAAATAAAATTATTAGAGCTAAAAGTGAAGAGTGTGAAAAGAATTTTGAAGAAATGAAAAGAGGTCTCTGACAAAAACCTGATCACACTACCCACCAAAAAAGGGGTTATAGAAAAACTGCTGAAAACACACTTTCCCATTCAATGTAAGATCCAAAACTGAAGAATAATGTATAAGAAGAAAAGCTCTTTCAAGCAATATGGAAAACTCAAACTTTACTCTGTTGAGCCGTTTTACCTTTCGCGAGTAGTCAAATAAAATCAAGGGATGCGACTTTTGTGATCTGTCCGTTTTTTGATGCACGGTCACATTTTGTAATACAAATAAAATAATGAACAGGTTTAAGTTCGGGACGTTACCGGAGACGCAGCCCCCTCTCGGGTATTCACAATGTCGCGCAACAGGCACTCTGCTGTGCTTCGTGCATTATTACGCCACGACTGTGTTGTACCAAGGAGGTTCCAGAAATGGAGTCACAACAATCTTATTCGCTTTGATCCCATGCTCGAAGCCGCCACTCAAAAATATTGAAGTATGTGTCAAACTGGATCTGCCGCTCAGATGCGAAGACAATTGACTCGTGTCTCATTGCATAATCACCAGCCACTTTCCAAGGAAGATATGTCTTTGTGATGGTAATTACTTTTCGCTATCCCTACTTACAAACGATGGGCGGTAGACAATGGTAAAGGCACGGGGGTGCGCGAATATAAATAGCTCAAATATTGCTGAAATAGATATCAAGATTACTTGAATTTACGTGATTGTACGCTAATCTAACATATTGATTTATAAAGAACTATATTTAAGGATGATACCATAATAACTTATTAGTTTCATTTTGCGGAAATAAGGAGAAAAATGATAAAACCGGCTTTCCGTGAGGGAAAAATTTCAAAGACTCACAAAATACAGCTCAGATTTACACTTTTGCACATATTTTCGAACGGAGTTTGTTCTATATGCTTTATCATTAGGTGATATTTCATTGCATTTGATATATAAACGAGCAGCACATACCCGATGTTATGTTAGTGTTAAAATCTTCAGATTGCTCAGAAAGATAGCGGCTTCAAGCATCGAACATCAAAGGCACAAATGTGACTGTGCACCTCAAAACGAACATAAAGTCGCACACACTGATTTTGCGTGAGGACTGAAAATAAGTGAAATGGGTCAACCTAGCCGAACTTGACTTTTTCACAGTTGGCATTGATTGTGAACAGAATGTGTTGATGAGGCATGCTTAATTTCAGTTTAATCTGATAATCCCTTCATTGTTGATACTCTGGTGGTTTACTTCCTGTTTTTTGTCCCATTCATCGCACAGCCAGCACGGTTTGGTAAAGATTAAGCGCTTGAATAGACACTTTACTTCAGAGCCTCTTTTCTCAGTTCACACTTTTCCTGAGCTTGTGCTTTCTTTCCAATATTTAGATAGGTTAGGAGAGTCCATTTGATTTGAGTTATACGTCATTTTAAAACTTAAAGTCTGCTCTTTCAGAATATGGTCTTAACTAAAAATTCATGTCTGGCGACTTTTTGTTTGTTTTGAGGTGCAGGGTCACAATAGATGTTCTTCATACTCTTTCATAATGATTATTATGTTGAATAATTCGTATATATCTTGAAAACAAAACCATTACCATGGAAAGAACTATTTTGAGGATTCCTTTGTCATTGAATAACTAGTATACACATACATACCAAAACACACATTGATTAGGGATTTCTGTTTAATTGCAACTTGTCTTTTACATAACTATATGACTGATTTTTTGTTTGTTTGTGTTTTATTTTTTTATTCTTAGCTTTGAATTATCTGTATCTCCCGACATATAACTTATGGGCAAACTAAATTAGTTATTAGCGCTTCGAAGTTCCAATGCACAATGATTATTTGGTGGTTTGGTGATTCAGGGTCATACAAACGCACACACACACACACACATACATTAAAAAGTATGAAAAGTTTCATTGCAAAACAAATTCACTCCATTCTGTCAAATGGATGTATTCTGGCGTAAGTTTGCTAAACAAGGGAATAATAAGAACATAGCAGATCAATCAGTACTTTAAGAATATTGGTTGTTATGAAACAAGTGATCAGTAGACATTTCGTGTCTCATTGTGTTCGATCTGACGATGGATTTACTTTACTCTCTAAAAAAAATCGAGTAAAATATTCTCTCTTAAAGGAGTGAATACAAAAAAGAGTGAATTTAGAGTGAAATTGGAGTGAATTTGAGTGAAAATGTTCATTTTCACTTAATTTAGAGTGACCTCAGGGATCACTCCAAAATCTTCCGAGTGATCCTTGAGGTCACTCCAAAATGTGTGACAACGAACATTCTCTTTTTGTATTCACTCCTTTAAGAGTGAATATTTTCACTCGATTTTTTTTTTTTTTTAGAGAGTAGAATAACACTTTATGCGCTTTGCGATCGAATACTTCATCATAGCTGAACGCCTAATTCGGGCGATGTCTTCATGATAAAGTGGAAGGCATTGAGTTACAGATGATAACTTACCATCATTGTTGCCTCTTCAATCGAAGGTTTCATCCAACGAGGGAACTAACTTGGATACCAAAGTTCTTGTTATCTTTACAGTGAGGTTGGCATACAGCTGCTCGAGCATGAAACCAACCAAGTGACGACGTTTACAGGATGCGCATGCTAATATTTGGTTCACATGGCAACCAATTTTATTAATTTCTGTTCGATTAATGAGAAAAGCAATCATCCATGTGTAGGTATCATACTCTTACCCACATGAGGGGAATAGAAGGTATTAACCCTCAACCACGAGTTTAACCCACTTCCGGCTTGCCACAAAAGCTCGTAGACTGATAATGAAGGTCATCTAATCATTTCTAATCATCTCCTCTCTCTCTCTCTCCCTCTCTCCCATAAGAAGTTGTGACGGAGGAAGTAAGGTTGCTGGCAGACGCTGCGGTAGTTTATTTTGCCTTTTATTGCTCCCAAGCTTTCGATCCTGTTACAGGTCTTTTCCAAGGGATTAGGAAGTAAACAAAAAAAAAAAAAAAACTGTTTCTAAAGAGTTGAACATAATATGGTAAACGCAAGGCAAAATAAAAGTTAAAGTAATAGGACACAGGCCTTTTGGTGTTGATAGAGCCTGAAGGCCTGGCACTTTCACATTAATTCTTGAGTTGTGTGATTGTGGTAACTTTACCCTGGACCCCGACGGCCAATTTTCGGCGTACGCGAATACACTGCAGGCTACATCACTGTTCAGTTTCCTGTAATATATTCCTTTATTCACGTGTGCGAGAAGAAGAGTGACAGAATTCTCTGTTCAATTTGAATTTGAATTTGAATTGAATTGAATTTAATCTATAAAAAGGTGTTGCGATGCTGTTCCAAAGGTTAAAAAGTAACCGGTTAACATTCAAACCTTAGGCACAATCCACTCAGCAGTGTTTTTGAATTGTAAGGTGGTGCTTTTACAGATCGAACTTTCCCATTAAAACGATGTTGAATTCTCAGATCAAAGCAATCCATGCAAATCGGCCATTTTCTAGCCATACTACATTCACCATCCAAGATGGTATCGTACATAGATACAGTACAGCAACATCTGTTGTTGTTGTTATTATTGTTGTTGCGTTGCCTTTGTGAGAACATGCGTCCAAGTTACGACTTATACTTCCCTTGTCCCTTGAGGACCTATCGCGAGTTGCAAACTACAAGTTGTTGCATATGCTTTGGGATTTAAAGCGTTGAATAATTTGGGTTCTGTATTTTTTTTTTTTGGTTCTTTTCATTGAAGTACCAAGTGCCAAATACTAATTACTAAGAATGCCTTTTCTGCCACTTTTCAATTATGAAAAAAGAGGTAGTATTAGTAGTATCATAAGGAATTTCATTATACTCATCTATGTATATGAAGGACACAAAAGACCTTTGACCTTTGACATACCACAGTGTTTGGTTTATAGGTAGTCGAGACTTTTATGTTAATATTTTTTTCAAGAGAAGTGTTTAAGTGGCTCTAGTTAGAAACAGAAAAGCATGGTATATTGTTGCTCTTGCTTTACACAAGTATGGTTGGTTTTTAAACGCGAGGGTTTGTATCAACAATCTTCGCATCTCCTCGGACAACACACCGGGTCAATATCCCTATCTGTTTATTCGTTCCTCCCTTGGTTCCTGTTCAATGCGTACATTTTTTTTTTCTTTTCAAATTTCCTGTCATATATAACTCATCTCGTTTTTTTTTTTTTAACTAAGAGACTAGCATGCAGTGCTCATATACCCTTTTTTTTAATGAGCTTATTAAGAGAATTTCAGGGATAAAGAAACATTCATCATGTTAATTGATTCGCACTCTATTCTTGCGCACTAAACCCGTGTCCAATTTACACAATTGTGGATTTTAAAAAGAAACATGGATGAACAAATTTATTTCACCTTCTACGTTGTAGATAAAGTCGTCTGAAGGTGAAATTGATGAATAAAAATAGCAATATATCATTATGACTTACTTTAATATCCAGAGTAGCCTCTCCAGTGTTGCCGCTGCTGTACTAGAGGCCCTGACATTATTATTATCATCCCAGCGTTGCTAGGTACCTATTCAATATACACCTTGTCAAGAGTGACATGGTGGGCAAAAACATCTTTTCAAAGCAACGGCGTAAATCCGTACTGAGGAGTGGGGGATGATCGGCGATAGTCACCATCACCACGATTAAAAGCCCATAACCGGACCGGCGCAGCCCTGGGGGGGGGGGGGGGGGGGGGGTGGGGGGGGGTGGGGGGGGGGGGGGAGGGGGGGGGGGGAGGGGGGGGGAAGAGAAAAGCTTGGTCCCCCCCCCCACACACACACACAATTTACAGGGATCGAATGTCCCACTCTTGTGCATGCAAAGTGGAGAGGGAAGGAGCAGACAAAAATATGAACCTTTTGATCTTGTTTTTGTTTGTTTGTTTTTTTTTTTTCTTGCCAGCCGACTCTCGGCGGAAAATCAGACCTTAAAAGGGTCAAGACTTTTTTGTTGTTGTTTCTCTTGTCTTTTGATGTTTCTTTCTTCTTTACTGACAGGCGATTTGGACACCCCCCCCCCTTTCAAAAACGTAGCGCAGCCCTGAGTAATGCCCAATTAAATTCAATAAAATAGTAATATGGA